>NC_044981.1:78940484-79241065 GCF_008728515.1 Papio anubis
TCTTTTTCTTACGTATTGCTTCCAACTACAAAATAACCAGTTAATATCATAATGGCAGGACTCAAGTTCACACATAAATAATCTTAACCTAAAATGTAAAATGGACTAAATGCCCAATTAGTGCTGACACAAAGACTGGCAAACTGATACAAAGAGAGTCAAGACCCATCAAATGCCCGTGAGACCCATCTCACACGCAGAGACATACATAGGCTCAAAATAGCGGGATGGAGTATCTACCAAGCAAATGGAGAACAAAAAAAGCGGCTGCAATACTAGTCTCCCGATGTCAGACTTTAAACCATCAAAGACTAAAAGAGACAAAGAAGGCCATTACATAATGGTAAAGGACTAATTCAACAGGAAGAGCTAACTATCTCTGGCCATATATGCACCCAATACAGGAGCACCAGACGTTGTCTCGTGAGGACTTACAAAGAGACTGACTCCCATACAATGCGACGTAGACTTCAACACTCCACCACAACATTTAGACAGATCAACAAGACAGGTTAACAATAAGGATATCCAGGAATTGAAACTCCCCAGCAAGCAGACCTAATAGACATCTATGGTGAACCTCCACCCAAATCAACAGAATATACATTCTTCTCAGCACCACATCGTAATTTTACTCCAAATTGACCATAATTGGAAGCACCTCAGCAAAATGCATGTAAGAAATACAAATTGATAATAAATCACTGTCTCAGACCATATGCAACTAGAACTCGAATTAAGAAACTCAATCAAACCGCCTAACCATGGAAACTGAACAACCTGCTCCTGAATGACTACTGGGTACAACGAAATGAAGGTAGTAGCACGAAGATGTTTTTCCTTGGAACCAATGAGAACAAAGATACAACATACCAGAATCTCTGGGACACATTTAAAGTGGCGGAGGGAATTTATAGCACTCTAAATGCCCACAAGAGAAAGCAGGAAAGTGATCAAAAAATTGACACTCTAACATCAAGCAATTAAAAGAAACAGAGAAGCAAGAGCAAAGCACACATTCCAAAGCTAGCAGAAGAAGGCAAGAAATAACCAAGATCAGAGCAGAACTGAAGGAGATAGAGACACAAAACCCTCCAAAAATCAATGAATCCAGGAGTTGGTTTTTGAAAGATCAAACAAAATTGACAGACCGCTAGCAAGACTAATAAAGAAGAAAAAGAGAGAAGAATCAAATCGATGCAATTAAAGTCGATAAAGGTATATCACCACCACCCCGCAGAAAATACAAACTACCATCAGAGAATACCATAAACACCTCTACGCAAATAAACTAGAAAAAAAACTAGGAAGAAAATGGATACTTCCTGACACTTTACACTCTTCCAAGACTAAATCCAGTAAGAAGTTGAACTCCTGAATAGACCAATAGCAGGCTCTGGAAATTGAGGCAATTTGGTTAGCCTACCAACCAAAAAAACTAGGACCATGGATTCATAGCTGACTTAACAGAGGTATAAGGAGGAGTTGGTACCATCTCTGAAACACCCACCATTAGAAAGTATGAGGAATCCTCCTTAACCTGCCTTCCACAACATCATCCTGATACCAAAAGCCTGGCAGAGACATTAACAAAAAGAGAATTTAGACCAATATCCCTGATGAAACATCGATGCAATCTCAATAAAAATACTGGCAAAACCGGATTCAAAAACACATCAAAAGCTATCCACCATGATCAAGTGGGTCATCCCTGGGATGCAAGGCTGGTCTAACATTCGAAATCACACAAACATAATCCAGCATATAAACAGAAATCCAAAGACAAGAACCACATGCGATGATTCAATAGAGATGCAGAAAGAAAAGGCTTTGACAAAATCTCAACAGCCCTTCATGCTAAAAACGCCAATAAATCTCGCTGCATTGATGGAACGTACCTCAAAATAATAAGAGCTACTTATGACAAACCCACAGCCAATATCATACTGACAGTGCAAAACTGGAAAATTCTTTGAAAACCAGACAGACAGGATGCCTCTCACCACTCCTATTCAACATAGTGCTGGAAGTTCTGGCTAGGCAACTGTGCGAGAAAGAAATCAGGGTATTCAGAAGAAAAGAAGAAGTCAAATTGTCCCTGTTTGCAGATGACATGATTGGGGTATTTGTGAAACCCCCATTGTCTCAGCCTCCAGTAACTTCCTTGCTTTCGATAAGCAACTTCAGCAAAGTCTCAGGATACAAAATTAATGTGCAAAAATCACAAGTATCTTATACACCAATAATAGACAAACACAGAGCCAACCATGAATGAACTTCCATTCACAATTGCTCTTCCAAAGAGAATAAAATACCTAGAATCCAACTTCCAAGGGATGTAAAGGACCCTTCAAGGAGAACTACAAACCACTGCTCAGTGAAATCAAAAGAGGACACAAACAAATGGGCAACACCATGCCTATGGATAGAAGAATCAATATCGAAATGGCCATACTGCCCAAGGTAATTTATAGATTCAATGCCATCCCATCAAGTTACCAATGAGTTTCTTCTACAGAATTGAGAAAACTGCTTTAAAGTTCATATGGAACCAAAAAGATTCACCAAGATGTAATCCTAAGTCAAGAACAAAGCTGGAGGCATCACGCCACCTGACTTAAACTATACTCACAAGGCTACAGGCACAACAGGCAATTAAAACAACAGAGAGGTAGGACCAATGAACAGAACAGAGTCCCTCAGAAATAATACTCACACATCTACAACCATCTGACTTTAACCTGAGAGAACAAGAAATGGAAAAGCATTTATTTTGAATAAATGGTGTGCTAAAATGGCTAGCCATAAGTAGAAAGCTGAAACTGCATCCTTTCCTTACTCCTTTAGTGTTTGTACTCAATTCAAGATGGATTAGAGACTTAAATGTTAGAACATACCATAAAATCCTAGAGGAAACCTGAAGCACCATTCAGACACATAGGCATGGGCAAAGACTTCATGTCTAAAACACCAAAAGCAACGGCAGCAAAAGCTAAAATTCAAATGGGATCTAATTAAACTAAAGAGCTTCTGCACAGCAAAGAAACTACCAGTCGAGGAACAGGCAACCTACAGAATGGGAGAGAAAATTTTTGCAATCTTCTCATCTAGACAAAGGGCTAATATCCAGAACCTACAAAAAGAACTCCAAACAAATTTACAAGAAAAAAAAAAAAAAAAAAACAAACAACCCCATCAAAAAGTGGGCAAAGGATAAGGAACAGACATTTCACATTCATACAGCCAACAGACACATGAAAAATGCTCATCATCACTGGCCATCAGAGAAATGCAAATCAAAACTACAATGATACCATCTCACACCAGTTAGAATGGCGATCATTAAAGTCAGGAAAACAACAGGTGCTGAGAGGATGTGGGAGAAATAGGAACACTTTACACTGTTGGTGGATTGTAAACTAGTTCAACCATTATAAAACAGTGCATATATCTCAAGGATCTAGAACTAGATGTACCATATGACCCAGCCATATCCATTACTGGGCATATACCCAAAGGATTATAAATCATGCTGCTATAAAGACACATGCACACGAGCAGCCATTATGCAGCACTATTCACAATAGCAAAGAGACTTGAATCAACCCAAATGTCCATCAGTGACATCACTAAGAAAATGTGGCACATATACACCATGGGAATACTATGCAGCCATAAAAGGAGTTGTTTGCAGTCCCTTTGTAGGACATGGATGGCAGCTGGAAACCACTCATTCTTAGCAAACTATCAAGCAAGAACAGAAAAACCAAACACCTACATGTTCTCACTCATGGTGGGAACCAGAACAATGAGACTCTTGGACTCAGGAAGGGGAACATCACACACCGGGGGCCCTTAATAAGGGGAGGGGAGGGGGGAGGGATTGCATTGGGAGTTATACCTTATTGTAAATGACGATATTTTAAAAGCAGTAACTAACATGGCACAAGTATACATGTAACAAACCTGCATCGCTATGCAATACGTGTACCCTAGAACTTAAAGTAAATAATAATAAATTTAAAATAAATAAATAAATAAATAAATACAATTTTAAAAATAAATTGTTAAAAAAAAAAAAAAAAAAAAGAATCTAAAGAACACCTGACTGTAAACCAAATAGAAATGCTACCCTTTGAGTAACCATAAATTAAGGGAAATACTCAATCCTCTAAGGCCTGAGTCTCTAGACAACAATTAATAAAAATAATCAGAATTTTAGAGTAGAATAAAAAAAGAACAACAAAAAAACCCATGTCCTCTACAAATACAAACAAGTTAAAACTAGCGTAATATTTGAATATTCTTCACAATTGTATTATAGGCACTTTCTCTGTCTCTCTCAATATTTCCTTAATAAATAAATGCCATTTTAGCATTTTCCTCCAAGTTTTAATACCATTTGGATAATCAAAAGCAGCAATATTAACAATTAGAGCCTGGCAAAAACAATGAAATAAAGAATAGGAGAAATGCAGCAAGGTTGTTCATTTCACTCACTCCCCATGCAGTGGCCTCCAGCAGGTGGTAGAAAGCAGGCTAAGGCAGCTGCTGCCCCTCCAGAGGAAAAGTCTGGCTGGGAGGTCCAGAAGATCACCAGATGGCCTGAAGTGCTAAAGGAAAATAAAAACATTAAAACAGATTTGAAATTTTATAACATAAAGGTGTTTGAATAAAGACATGCAGAAATCATCAAAGATTTTAGGCATTTAAAATGCAAATAAAAGAATAATACACCTGAAAGTATAGAGATATAGTATATACCAAGAGTTGGTAAACTACTTTGTCAAGGGCAAGATGGCAAGTATTTTAGACTTTGAGGCTAGCTATTTCTATTTGACTCTGTAGAATGAGATTACATTATGATACATAAACAAATCAACAGGTCTTTATTCAAATAAAACTTTATTTACAAAAACAGAGAGTGGGCTGGACTTGATCTATGTGAAGTACCCTATAGGGAAATCAAAATCATAACCTTGAGGTTATTTTTTCTCTATTTCCCAAAATCTTTTGTATAGAAAAAAATTCATGTCTTGAGAAGAATTTATTTATAAACCAAAGGACACTAAAGAGAATTATTAACCACTAATTTATCTTTTTCCTACATTAGACTATAATATATCAATGTTTTGTTGAGGCAAAAGTGATGTCTAATCATCAAAAGATGAACATCAGGCCCTATAAGGTGCCTTTGTACTAATTATAAAAACATACTCTCTGGGGCAAGGGAAGGGAAAGCATTAGGACAAATGTAAGAGGACTCACCTAAAACGACTACTGCATTTTTTATTTTTACTCAGTTGAGGCTGTGCTTTTCAAAGCTTCTCTGTCTGTAGAAGTTCCAAGGAGCAGCCTTACTATTCAAAGTATAGACCTCAAAGCAGCAGCATCCTGGGACGTTGTTATAAATGCAAAATCTCAGGCATACCCTGTATCTACTACCTCAGAATCTTCATTTTAATCAGATGCCAAAGCAATTAACATGTACATTCAGATTAGAGGAGAACTGGCTTAAAGGTTACCAGGCCAGATGTGAAGCCATCAGGGTCCCAGGTTCCCTACCTGCCTTCATAAACAGCAGTTTCATCTTTATCTTTTTTTACATATTAGATTTCCAAGTAATATTCTTTTGAAGAAAGGATTCTGCTGCTTTTAAAAAGTAGTTTCAAAACCACTGAAAGCATTGCTTAGTTTTGATGTCCATTTCATAAATACAACTGGATTAAATAACAGGAAAGGAATACATATTTATTATTAATATATTAAAGCTTTTATAAGAAGCAATTTATATTAGAACAGTAACAGAAAGGACTTGGTTATACCAAGCTTGCTATTATAAAACTCAGAACTAAGCAAGTAGAGAGTAAAGCATGGGTTAACATGGGTACAGTACTTGGATTTCTTGCTCAAAGTTCAAGTCTCCAAACATAGGGCATTCCTAATCAGAGTCAAAGATACTGCAAAATGATACTAGAATCCTCTTAAGGCAAATGAACTAAGGAATTGACCTAAATTTATTATTTGAGGATACCCCTATGAGCTGGGGATTGATTTTAGGTGGCCTGAGATTTCAAAGAACGCACAGTCATCCCCAGATTTCTCACTACTGTTCTGATCTCTAGGTGCTATAAAAACTGATTAGGAATACCCCGAAGGCCTCCTCCTACCACCAGAGTGTGAGTTCCTCATATGCACTAGATAACTGGTTTAACAATTCCAAGTTTAGCATGCATGTGTGTGTGTGTGTGTATATGTGTGTGTGTTTAAAGCATTTTAAAATATCTTTTGAATTTCCCACAAGAAGAAACTAATTTTAGAAAACACTTTCCACATCAGTCAATTTCAGAAAAAAATTGTGTGTATCATTCTTCCATTTTCTTTCCCAGTTTGTGACACCAAGGTGATTTCTATAGCTTAGGTCTTTCTAATGATTTAAGAGGCACAGGAGTAAAACAATGTACTTTGTGTAGTAAAAACCCCAACGTATCACATTACTAGGATTAGATTTCCTTTGGTGAAATCATTTGGGTACAGCATATAAAAATAAAACCAAATTCTAATAAAATACTAATAAACAGTTAACTGCGTATTTATTAACCAACCTGACTGGGACAGCCGCAGATGCAGTTGCAAATAAATCAACCGGTGGGGATGTGTCAATAGTTTTAGCTGGTGTAGAATTGGGAGATGTAACGGTTGTGGCTGGAGAAGACTGAAAGTGAAGATGCACAACACACTTGAGTTAAATATGAATCTACAGGACACGGAGCAACAGGACTTTTCTTTGTATACCCATGACACGCCCAGAAATTTTTTTTTTTGTAATTCTTTGTGGAGGAAAAAAAAAAACTCAATAAAATTTGAAATCAATAATTGTAATAAATAATTAATATTGGCTAAAACGTTACAAATTTTAAATGTAACATATACAATGATAAAATATTTGGCTTAACATTGCAATGTCTTCCATTCATTAATTAAAATAAAAGCTAAATATATTTCTTGAACATAAAATTATTAGGAAAGATCTTAAGTTGCAAAAAATTTCAAATATTATCAATTGTAATAATCGCTAAAAAAAAATGTCATTATGTTTTCTTGTCATCCTAAAAAGATTTCATGTGAGGTCCTGTCAGATGACTTTCAAATCCAGAAATCTAACTTGTAAAATAGTTCACAGTTGGAAGAGAACGATTCCCAAGCAAGATTCAAGTCACTGATGTTTTGAAGATATCATGACTATATCCCATTACTAATATGACATAGATAAAACTAAAAAGGTAAAAATAAAATCTAGTATTTATTTTTCTGGACTAGTTTTTTTAAGAAGAGGTATTAATAGTCAAATAATATATTAAAAGATTTTTATTTAGTTACTGTAAACAATTTCGTCTGGTATATTTAATTCTTCATGTATTCACAAGAGAAAGATTAATGGAACATTTCAAAACAATCTATTGATACTTAGTTCTGTAAGTGGAGATGAGATTAATAGCAGGTAAAATTCATGAAGACCAAGACCAAGCCAGGGCTATGAGATACTCCCCTAACTGGACATCTGACTTCAAACAGACCAAACTAAAAGGAAGTTTTAAAAAGAATAATTTACCAATAGCAGGCTCTGAAATTGAGGCAATAATTAATAGCCTGCCAACCAAAAAAAGTCCAGGACCAGATGGATTCACAGCTCAATTCTACCAGAGGTACAAGGAGGCTGTTTAGTCCTTCTGAAACTATTCAATCAACAGAAAAGGAATCCTCCTAACTCATTTATGAGGCCAACATCATCCTGATACCAAACCCTCACTTAGAGACACAACAAAAAAGAGAATTTTAGACCAATATCCTGATAAACATCGATGCAAAATCCTCAATAAAATATGAAATGGATTCAGCAGCACATCAAGCCTCCACCATGATCAAGTGGGCTGCATCCTGGGACAAGGCTGGTTCCAACATTCGCAAATCAATACTAAACATAATCAACATATAAACAGACCCAAGACAAAAACCACATGATTATCTCAATAGATGCAAGAAAAGACTGACAAAATTCAACAGCCCTTCATGCTAAAACTCTCAATAAATTCGGAGAAGTGTTGATGGAACGTATCTCAAAATAATAAGGCTATTTATGACAAAAGCCCACAGCCAATATCATACTGAATGGGCAAAGCTGGAAAAATTCCCTTTGAAAAATGGCTAGAACAGGGATGCCCTCTCTCACCACTCTATTCAACATAGTGTTGGAAGTTCTGGCTAGGGCAATCAGGCAAGAGAAAGAAATCAAAGAATTATTCAGTTAGGAAAGAAAAGTCAAATTGTCCCTGTTTGCAGATGACATGATTGTATATTTAGAAAATCCATTGTCTCAGCCAAAATCTCCTTAAGTTGTTAAAGCTTCAGCAAAGTCTCAGGATACAAAATTAATGTGCAAAATCACAAGCATTCTTATACACCAGTAGCAGAGAAAAATGAGAGAGCCAAATCAGGAATGAACTGCATTCACAATTTAGCCTTCAAAGAGAATAAAATACCTAGGAATCCAACTTACAAGGGATGTAAGGACCTCTTCAGGAGAACTACAAGCCACTGCTCAGTGAAATCAAAGGACATAAACAAATGGAAGACATACCATGCTCATGGATGGGAAGAATCAATATCATTGAGAAAATGGCCATACTTCCCAAGGTAATTTATAGATTCAATGCCATCCCATCAAGCTACCAATGCAGTTTCTTCAAATTTTGGAAAACTGCTTTAAAGTTCATATGGAACCAAAAAGAGCCCGCATCTCAAGACAATCCTAAGTCAAAAGAACAAAGCTGGAGGCATCACGCTACCTGAGCCACAAGCTATACTACAAGGCTACGGAACCAAAACAGCATGGTACTGGTGCCAAAGCAAGAGATATAGATCAATGGAACAGAACAGAGTCCTCCAGAAATAATACCACACATCTACAGCCATCTGATCTTTGATAAACCTGAGAGAAAAACAAGAAATGGGAAAAGGATTCCTATTTAATAAATGGTGCTGGGAAAATTGGCTATCATAAGTAGAAAGCTGAAACTGGATCCTTTCCTTACTCCTTATACAAGGAGTAATTCAAGATGGATTAGAGACTTAGAAATGTTAGACCCTAATACCATAAAACCCTAGGAAAACCTAGGTAGTACCATTCCCTGGGACATAGGCATGGGCCAAAGACTTCATGTCACAAAACACCAAAACAGCAGCAGCAAAAAGCCAAAATTGACAAATGGGATCTCATTAAACTAAAAGCTTCTGCACAGCAAAGAAACTACCATCAAGAGTGAACAGACAGCCTACAGAATGGGAGAAAATTTTGCAATTTTCTCATCTGACAAAGGAGCTAATATCCAGAACCTACAAAGAACTCAAACAAATTTACAAGAAAAAACAAACAACCCCATCAAAAATTGGGCAAGGATGAACAGATATTTCTCAAAGAGGACATTCATACAGCCAACAGATACATGAAAAAATGCTCATCATCACTGGCCATCAGAGAAATGCAAATCAAAACCACAATGAGATACCATCTCATACCAGTTAGAATGGCGATCATTAAAAAGTCAGGAAACAACAGGTGCTGGAGAGGATGTGGAGAAATAGGAACACTTTTACATTGTTGGTGGGATTGTAAACTAGTTCAACCATTATGGAAAACAGTATGGCGATTCCTCAAGGATCTAGAACTAGAAGTACCATATGACCCAGCCATCCCATTACTGGGTATATACCCAAAGGATTATAAATCATGCTGGTATAAAGACACATGCACATGTATGTTTATTGCGGCACTATTCACAATAGCAAAGACTTGGAATCAACCGAAATGTCCATCAGTGACAGACTGGATTAAGAAAATGTGGCACATATACACCACGGAATACTATGCAGCCACACAAATGGATGAGTTTGTGTCCTTTGTAGGGACATGGATGCAGCTGGAAACCATCATCCTCAGCAAACTATCACAAGAACAGAAAACCAAACACTGCATGTTCTCACTCATAGGTGGGAACTGAACAATGAGATCACTTGGACTCGGGAAGGGGAACATCACACACCGGGGCCTATCACAGGGAGGGGGGAGGGGGGAGGGATTGCATTGGGAGTTATACCTGATGTAAAGGACGAGTTGATGCGTGTTGACGAGTTGATGGGTGCAGCACAGCAACATGGCACAAGTATACATATGTAACAAACCTGCACGTTATGCACATGTACCCTAGAACTCAAAGTATAATAATAATAAAAAAAAGAATAATTTGAAAAAAAAACCCTGAGGAGATAAGAAATTTACAGACTTAAATAATATATTTGTCCAAGAATATAACTAATCCAAAAGTCAAAATTCAATAGATATGCAAGTGTCAAGCATTCAGCACTTCAAGAAAGGTGGACACATAAGCAGTGTGGATGTTGCTGATCAGAAAATATCAACTCAGACCTCTCTCTTCAACAAAAATCCAAATCTTCCAAATGGAATACAAAACATGATCTATGGAAGAGAAAGGACTAGTTAAAGCTAATTGTATGTCATCCATTGGGAACAATGAGAAATCCTCTAAGAAAAGGTTTTTAAAAGCCAATACATGTAAATAAGTTTAGAAAAATGATATTGAGGAAACATTGAGAACTTAATGACAGCAATAAATATTATCAACATAAATGCAAAAAATGAAACTCTACAGAAGCCCATTAAAAATGCCTTGGAACAACAAGCTCCGAGGAGATGTAAGAGCGAGGAAAACAGAACCCAAATAATCTGTTATTACAAAAAGAAAAAGTCAGTAAAATTCAATTTGGCCAAAATGTAGAAACAGACCAACCCAAAGGCCGCCACAATTTTATGACACTCTACTCAGCAGTTACGTATTGGAGTTTTTCACATAGACATAATGGTTTTAAACCTGGCCTTATATCAGAATAAATGGAGCTTTTCACTTGTTTGTTTTATTTGACTGATTTTTCAAGGTCCCTGAGGGGATCTTAGGCAGTCAGCCAACCCATCACTGGCATAATACATGGTGTCTGGAGATCACCAGTGCAGCTATAATGATATCCTTGAATATCTGTAATGACAGCAATTATATAATGGAAATTTGTCATAGAGGAAAAAACACATCTATTACATTTTTGTCTGAAGAATACAATGGTAAATGTGAACTACAGACCTATAGAAGTAAATACTCTTGTCACTAATAACCCTAATCCTGTCCTTCCACATGGTAAAAAAGAGATGAGGAGGTAAATGAGTTATTAAATTATTATAGTAGACTGTCTAAAAGGCATATTTGTGGAAAGACACCCCATTACAATGGATTTCTCTACCACTGAAACATGCTTACCCATCTCATAGGACTCTGATTTAGAATATGTAAAATTCTTTTACAACTATTAAAACATTCTACCGATAACATTTGTTTTCTGCTGTAATATAAATACATGAAAATCTCTCCAACATTAAAAATATTTAGTCCAAACAAAGGACTAAATTGCATATACTATACTACATTGGACTTAGAGACAAATATAAAGGAGGATACATAAAAACGTAACTTACCTTTCCTCAAACAATTTAAATTAGAATTACCATATGACCTAGCAATCCCACTTCTGGGTATATACCCCCAAAGAATCAAAACCAGGGACTTAAATAGATATTTGTACACCCACATTCACAGAGGCATTATTCATAAACCTAAATGATATAAAAAACCAAATATCTACTGACAGATGAATGCATGAATAAAGTGTGGTATATACATATAATGGAATATAATTCGGCCTTCAAAAGGGAAGAAACTCAGGCACATGGTACAACATGGCTGAACCTTGAAGACATGCTAAGTGAAATAAACCAGCCACCAAAGGACAGATACTATATGAGTTCACATACATGAGGTTCCCAGAGTAATCAAATTCATAGAGACAGAAAGTAGAATGGTGGTTACCAGGCGCTCGGGGAGAGAGGGAGGTGGGGAGTTATTGTTTAATGGTATAGTTACAGTTTTGAAAGATAAAAACAAGTTCTGGAAATGCATAGTGGGGATGGTTGTACAACAGTGTAAAGGTACATAATGCCACTGAACTGTACACTTTATGATGGTAAAACGGTAAAAAGCGAAAAACAAAGAACCCCCTAAACAGAAAACCAAACTTACCTTACTTAATGGAGAGGGAGCACCAGATCTAAAAGGCAACATAAAAAAAATTAAAACTGAATATATATGTGAATATATTTGTAGAAGCTTTTAAGTTGGATTTCACTTGGTCAAGCATTAACTTGTTTTATATACAGACTTTTAAAATAATGGACAAACTATTTTTTAAAAACTTTTAATCTTTTAGTTAATAATGACATCCCCTTCCACTGTTTTCCATCTACTTAATTTCCAGTACTAGAAATACTTAAATTCAACATTATTTTCTATATCTCTAGCAACTCAAATTCTTTGAGTCAAACATTATTGCCTATGTCCATAAAAACAAACTGTCCAAACGGGAATTTAAAACTATTTTCAGAAGGCTTAGAAAAAACCATGCTTTGTAGAATTATAAAAAACCCCAACACCCAGTGGTTTAGATCACTAAGGTTAAAGTACACTGTGAAGATCCCTATGGGCCCTGTGCCTGAAATATATCTCGGCTTCCATATTCATACCCTTGAAGTCTGTTTTTTGTTTTTTCCTATGGCTGTAATAAAAACCCTAGCAAGAATATTCTAGGAAAAATATTCCCATCATCCTGTTATAATTAGTGGGAGCTAGGAAACAAACAGCAACTTCGATGCTTTTTTCTAAGAAAATGAGGGAAAATTAGGAAAGGGTGAATTTTAAGTTACATTACTGGTAGCATTGACTATTGCAGATCATTTCTAGCAAAGTGCTTTGGAAATAACTGCCAGAACAGTTCACATTTTACTAACTTCAGTTGGTGAAAAATGAATAACAAAACAAGATGAAGACTAAATACATTTCAATAAGCAGCCTATATTCACCGTCTTAGTGAATGGCAGGGATGACTTTTTACTCATCTACAGAGAAAATATCACACACATAGCAGCAGCAAAAGAAAATTACAGCAGAAATTTAGTAAGTAGAATTTTGTACAATATTTTGAATTTCTGTCTTATTGGACATAGCAAATTTAACAGTATTATACGCCAAGTTAATATATATATATAGTGAGACGGAGTTTCACTCTGTCATCCAGGCTGGAGTGCAGTGGTGCGATCTCGGCTCACTGCAAGCTCCACCTTCCGGGTTCACGCCATTCTCCTGTCTCAGCCTCCCGACTAGCTGGGACTACAGGCGCCTGCCACCACACTCAGCTTTTTTTTTTTTTTTTTTTTTTTTTTTTTTTTTGTATTTTTAGTAGAGATGGGCTTTCATAGTGTTAGCCAGGATGGTCTCGATCTCCTGACCTCGTGATCTGCCCACCTCGGCCTCCCAAAGTGCTGGGATTACAGGCGTGAGCAACCGCGCCCGGCCCAAGTTAATATCTTTTAAGTTCAACTTCATTTGCAAATACATGCCTGCCATTTTTTGTTTGAATTTAATTTCTACCTAAAATGTATATAAACAACAGGTAGCAAGGGCACAGAAAATTCCGCTATATAACAAGCATAAGGGTAACAACTTGGTTACATGGAGTTTGGCTAAAAGTTATCTTAAGAGTAATACAGTCTATGAGGGAAAGGATATACCTTTATCTATACTGTTCATGTCAAAGGGTCTACTGAAATATCTACAGTAAATTACTTAAGAACCTAAAAATCTAGTACAGCATAAGGTAGAAAATGTCCTAGTGAGTTTTGGCTAATAATTTCTTCACTCCCACTATTTTTTCCCTTTACGTATGGAAAAAGAAGAGAGTTAAATCTGAATAAAAATTCAAGAAAATAATAGCCTGAATTCTTCAAAGAAAACATAGAAGCCTTTGGCATGGTCACTTTCTAAGAATGAATTAATTTAAATTAATTTGTTTCTCTCTCAAGCAATTTTCATAAACCAGTTCTTAGTGATATTGATACAATTATAAATACTAATAAAGAAAAGAGAATAGCCCAGGTGGGGTGGCTCACACCTATAATCCCAGCACTTTGGGAGGTCAAGGCGGGCAGATCACTTGACGTCAGGAGTTCAACACCAGCCTGACCAATATGGCGAAACCCTGTCTCTACTAAAAATACACACACACACACACACACACACACAAACCAAAAATTAGCTGGCTGTGGTGGCACCCGCCTGTAATCCCAGCTACTCAAGAGGCTGAGGCGGAGAATCGCTTGACTCTGGTGGGTGGAAGTTGCAGTGAGCTGAGATCGCACCCTGCGCTCCCTCCAGTCTAGGAGACACAGCGAGACTCCGTCTCAAAAAAAAATAAAAAATAAAAAAAATCAAGGGCTTTAGAAATACATCTCCGAACTAATACCTAAAATATTATAACTTCTTCTATAACATCTTCTACCCCATAGCAAGAATGAAGATACAATAAAAATGATAGAATTGTTCTACCTGCTATAAAAAAGAATATCGTACTTAAGTATGAAAAATCATAATTGGTACAAGAATCATTTTGCCAAGCTTCCACATAAACAATATTACTAAATGATACTTAGAGTTATCCCATGAATTATGCAAACAAACAAAAATCTACTGTCTCTGTTGAGATATCATCCCACTTGCCACATTATATCTTAGTTGCCTGTTTAATTCTCTATCTTCTTCACTAGATACTAAGTTTTTTGAAAGGAAGGAACTCATCCCATTGTTTTATATCCCTAGCACTTTACCTATCACCTGACATTTTCTGTATTATTTGAATTTTTAAATTAGAATATATTCATGTGATTCATGTATTCATTCTATAATCAATAAATTAACCAGAAGTCTTTAAAAAGTTATTTTCTGTGAAACAAAACTGTCAGGATGTGTGACCTCTGTTTTCATAAACCAGAGTTGGCTGCTGCCATGATTTAATTAAAAGGGTGAGAACCAGAGGTGCTCCAATAGCTTTCAAAAGCACCATTAATCACTGATTAAAATCTGAAGGTTCCCAGGCTCAGAGAGGTTAATAACTTTCCCATGTCTCATCATGCTTCAATGGTGGATTCCAGACTCTAGTCCAAGTCTATCTGCTCCTCAGAGCCTATGCTCATTCCACATTCCAACCCCCAAAACACAGATAAGCTTGGCACATTTGCTTCTCTCTTACACAACATATAAATTGCTCTTCTTAAGTGTTTCTTGCTTGATTTTCCACCCTGTTAGTCATTGCCCTTTAGGAAAGAAGATGCTACATCGTTTATATATAGATAATATTTATTAAAAAGACCAATACTTATATTAATAATTTCACCTAGAAAAATCTAGTAGGCAATGAACCATGTTGGAAAAACAAGGCATTAAGATAATTTTAGAAGAAAATGAATGACCCATATAAGTAATCTACTCTAAATTCCGTAAAATTACTACAAACTCTTGGGTTTCACTATGAACACAGCAAATGTCCATATTTCCTTCCAAGATGTTAATAGGAAGCTGTCAAATAGAATATTTTGTTAAGTTTTATTTGAGTCATAACAATAATCCCTATGTAGTTTTGAGTATAAATGCTAGCCAAAAAAAAAAAAGATGTGAAACATCTATCTACATCCTTCAAATAACTTGAATTACAAAAGATTTATCTTAAATTTCCTGTAACTTCAACACTTAGTAAACCCACATAAATAATAAAATAAATTTTTCTCTTTTGTCCTGTGGAATTATAGACACAGATAATATATAAAGGTATATCACAGAGTATTGCACATAATTACAAAAATAAATAGTAGTGGACACAAGGCACTAAATATAAAGGGCATACATATTCTTTATAACAGACATTTGCAAATGCTTCAATTTATGTATATACTTGGCTTAGAGGTTAGAATAGTTTTACACTGTGACCAGAAGACAAATAAAACAATTTTAAGTAACTAATTTTCTTTATAAATTTCTCTTTTGGCATTTATGCTATAAGTCATGGGGAAATCTTTTGTTTACTAAACAAATAAAAAAACTTTCATTTCTAAAATCTAAGAGGAATATATAAATATATATATACATATATACATCTAAGAGAGACTGTTAGTCTAGATCCAAGAAGACCGAAAGAAAGTAAAACCATTTATGCTAGTCAACTTGGGAGACAAAAATAAAGCATAATGAAAAAACACAGATGTGTAAAAGGGACAGAAATCAGTTTTACATGTTCTAAATACCAAATGTGGAATTTTAAGAGGTTTTTTTGCATTTTTAGTAATTACCAAATGCAAAAAAACTCACTCCATACAGTACTCACCCTTCACTTAAGTTCCAAGGTAAGCACAAACATACAAAGAAGAGAATAGTTAACTACTATAGTTCATTCATTTTTAATAATAGGGAATAAGCAAAAGACAAGTTCAAATGTGGTTTTAGCCAATTCAGAAGAGAAATATGACAAGCATAAAATGATTTTAAAGGAAAAAGAAAAATTATTCTAAGAAAAAAGTAATTCAAAATGGAGGATTATTGAATTTTAAATTTCACTTTTCTAGAAATGTAACTAAATGTCCATAGCTATTTTTTTTTTTTTCAAAAATAGCTTGTGGTGACCACAAGGGGGCAAATTTAGATTAGAAGTCAGGGCTAATGAGACCCATTCTAGCTACCCAAGGAGGCTTCTTTGTGACTGCAGCACTGATAGATTTAACAAAAAAAACAAGGGAAGGGTGTGGCCCTATGTGGGGTATGGGGAACCCTGAGTGGGAATACAATGCAGAGAAGCTGACTTATAGTGTGCATCCAGCACTGCACAAGAGAGATTTTAACTTTAGGGGATGTGCATATTTCCTTAGCTAAAGAGGTCCTTCTGTCACAGGAGCAGAAGAATTTCTTGGCTTCCTGTCTGCATTTTCTCAAATCCTAGGCAACTCATTTGGCTTCCCAGATACCCTAATAGAGGGTGGACCCAGAAATAACTGGACTAGGGCATCTCTTATTGTGAGCTAACGTACTCTCATGTCAAGTCTGATCATCCCTGGCCACCCTGAGATTGGAGGCAGAGCCTGGACTGTGGAAACAACCTTGAAAGAGCCCCTGAGAGCTCCTGCTATCCATCATTCCAAATAGCTCTGCCATAATTGTCTGGAAGACTCTTACGCTGTTGCTTATCGTTGCAAATTTAAAACATGCAATATTTTCTACACTAACTTGAAAAAATATTATAGAAATAACACAGCTAATGAAATAACCAGAAAAAACAAGTAACATCAAGACACAAGCCTAGGTTCTGGGAGAATGTCCAGAGGGAAGAAAGTCAGAAAACAGTTGCATTTTGATAGCTCTGTTATAGGTAAAATCTGTGATCAGCCTACAGTCCTGAAATGATCATTACACTGGTTATCTCTACTAACTCCTGCTGTCAACCTAAATGGAATAAACAGAAAGTTGGTATCATCAACAAAGACAGATTCCAAACTCTCTCTGTAGAGGACCTACATTAGGTGTTTAAATGGACATAATGAAGTGTAAAATAGTCCCTAACCTTTAGATTCAGAAAATCTACTTAAATCATACATGTAAAAAAAGAAATAGCCACAATACTGAGCAGTTCAGGATAAAGAAAGGCTTCATGAGAAAGTAGGACTGGAGATGGCCCTCCCAGGATGCATAAGATTTACAAAGCAGGACAAGGGGGGGTGAGCATCCTAAGACTCACAGAATTACAGTCTGAATAAGGCACAAAGATTGGAAAGCACCAGGCCTTGTGAATAGACAAGCTTCAGACCTGTTGGAGAGATGGGGAGGGGGGAAAGGAACCTGGACATTTTGTGCATGCAGTGAGGAAAAATAGTCAAAAATATAGGTACCCAAACACAAAGGTATGAAAATCTAGTAAAATTGTACTTATCACTACTTGATTGCTATTCTCTATATAAAAGGATCTATGAATAAAATGTCAGTAGCATGCCATGTCTAATGGCTCAAATAGGGAGAGACTGGAGTCCAAAAACTATACTTGAGGGTTTTTCTTTTTTCACAGTGGTGTTGATAACAATAATAGAGTAATCAAGGCTGCTTGTGAAAATTGTGCTTGTTTTCACTCATGTCCAATGATAACAGCTTCGATTTTTAAACATGAGTAACTATTTTTCCATATACTGTGAATTCCTTCCAAGGGCAAATGTTCAAATCATTAGGTTCAGTTAATGTTGGTACAATCTACTAATTTGCTGCATTAGCCTGCAGAGAGATTGTCTATACCCACTGTCATAACAGGAAGGGTAGGGGTTCTGAGGAAGCCCAGAAAATTACAACAAAGCAAGCCCTAAAACTGAGCAATATAAGTTGTACCATGACAAATCTCATTCTTAGAACGACTCTAATATTTTTCATCTTATTTAGAATATACAGCTAATGCATACTTGTTTCCAGGTTTCTTTCCTTCTAATGTATTTAGATGCTGTTCAAGCGTCTCCATAAGACTGCTGGGAGCCTACAATAAGAAAGTAAAAATAAATGTCTGCATTGTTTACTTTCAACGTAAACACACTGTAACGTCACTGTAACTTTGTATGGCGGAAGTCTGTGGATGGACCCCGATATACATGTGAGATAATTTAATTCCAGGTTCTTTCAGTATTTAGATATTTAAATTCCACTGCCTGACCTTCAGGCAGGCCCATCTTAAATAGACTTAACTCCACTGCATGACAAATAGCATTACAGTGTGGTTTCAGTGTAGAGATTACATTGGATAGACTTTTACTAATATATTACTTATATGCAGTAAACTCAAATCAAGTTTACCACTTCCTTCTCATAAGACCATAGTAAAAATGAGTAAGTGTTTGTATTCAAGTCAAAAATATAAGTGCCCAAATACAAATTCACAGAAATTTGAAAATACAGTAAAATTTCACTTATCTACATTTGTCTGAACTATTAGGAAAATCCATTATAATATATTTTTAAAAGGTGGTGAGTGAGAGTTGTGGGGAAAAGAATATAATTCTAATAATCAATAACAATTAAGATTTTATTATTGACCTATTTATATATAATATAAAAATATTTATATGTATAATAAAGTAACTTTTAGCAAATATAATATTAGAGCACTATGTATTGACACATTTAATAAATTTCAACTCTTATTAAGAATTACTTGAATGTTTCCATTTATAAATAAAATTTTAGGCAATATAAAGTGATGACATTTTACTGTACACTTAAGGAGAAATAACAGGTTCATGCAAATGTTTCACCCAATCTATTCCTTAAGCATTAGAGATTTAATTTCATCTTTCTCAAATAGTTGTAACACAAATTAGACCTTAACAGCAGCATAGGCATTCAAAGAATAGCATTTCTTAAATGAAATATATAACTACCCTTATAGAGATATTTAATTCTGACAATTCTTCTTTAAATTAATGTGAAATTAATTTTGAAGGACATTGAAGTAACTATGCTGATAAAGGAACTCACAGAATTCACAGACATTCATATAACTGTATCTTTTACACTGTACATTTAATGACAGATTAAAATTCTTATTAAAAATCTTTAATTTTGAAAATTCAGGACATTTATTTAATATTCATTTTTCACTTCACTAATAGACTCTTAAACTGTCTTAACATTCATGTGATTATTATATTTGTAATTATGTGATTATAAATGTAAATTACCGAGTGAACTAAAACATGTAAATGTAGATATATAAAAATTACTAAGTGAACCAAAATATTAACTTGATCAAAATGATGAAGGTAAGATAGAAAGGAATAGCCCTGTCAGCATTATTTTAAAAACTTTTAACTACAGAGTTAAAAAAATAAGATTATCAGGAGATATAATAAGTTTAGAAAATTACAAAAATTAGGATTTTAAAACACAACTCAGATGAAAATGGACTTAAAAAATTCTAGTAAACCACAACTAAGACTGTATTTCTAAGTTTAAAAAATGAATTTTAAAAGATATAGAATATTTTGTTCTAGATACCAGATTATAAACTATAAAGAAATGCTCATTGAATAGAGAATGTACACAGTAACCTTAAGAAGAAAAAATAGAAATGGCTTCAAAATTTTTAGATGAATTTACATCTGATAACTTTGAAATTATCATATTAATTGCCAGTGATGATGATAATGATGATGATGATGATGGAATTTAGGAGGTCTGGGCATATAAACTTTTCATATTTCTATTTTTTCAATGGTATCGCAGTAAGGAAAAAAAAATAAGCCATAGAACTTCTTTCCAGTTACAAGACTTAAGATACTCTGAATGTTAAATGTAATGTAAAGAAAGTGTGATGTTTTTTGGCTAAGCCTAACTTTAAAAGATGGTCTAAGAAAAATGCGATTTATAGTCACAAAATAGCAACAAATATAGGATAATCAAAAATAGGTAATATTTTCTCCTATTAAGTTTCTTAGTTACCTAAAACAAAACAAAAAACCCGGAAGAGAGTTCACCATTTTATTCATTTTGTAAAGTTTCTTAACTAAGTGAGAAAATTGAAAAAATAAGTAGAAGTCACAAAAAATCACAATAGCTGAAAGAGAAATTTGATGAAGGAATACAAGACTATCAAACTGACTTCTGTCTTAAAGGGAAATTAAGTTTGGAGCATTCCATCCCAGCAGTTTGATAGTGCTGCATCATTTATATTTCTTATAAGGACATGTAAAATCGAAGAGAAATAAATTCCTCAAATGTCTTTGGAGGAAAAAAAAGTACTTTGATAGTAATATCCAGGAGTGCAGGAATGTCTACCTTTTCTCTACTGCATCTATGGCAGCAAGGACATCCTGGCATGCAGTAGACAATAAATGAAAACCACCTCTTAAATTTCCAAGGAGCAAAAACTTTGAGAATGCCTCTGCTGTTGTGAAAGGAATGTAACATAACAAAATATAATGAGCAGGCTCTTCAGTTGCTTGTTTTTAAAAATGCCAAAGTCAACAGACCAAGCAGATGGGAACACCAATCCAAAGAACAAGAGTCAGCCCGTGAAAGCTAATAGATAACAGCAACATATCATGGTTACCGATTCATCAGTTGTATGGTCTTTAAAGGGAGACCTTTCTTTACCAGTAGTTTTCATATCAACCAGAATTTCTGACATCAAAACCTAAGATTTTTTTCATAAATGAAGACATTTTACATTTGGAGTGTACACATGCCACAAACAGGAAATAATATTAGAAAATTCTTTTCTTGGAACAAGTTCATAGCTGATTGTGAGCCCAGGCTCCAAAAGAAAGCATCCATCTACAATTTAGATGCTATAGCTTATAAAGCATCATTAAAACCAAATTTTAAAAAAGCAATCACAAGATCATTCAAATTTTTATCATTATATCTAAGAAACCATTTGAAAGTGCTGAGGATAAATGTTTCAGTTCTGATATATTCAGTTCTTACCCAAAACAGTTATTTTTGAATTTCCTTAAAAATTTCATTGATATTTGTGAAAAATTTAAATGTAATAATTATGATACTATGTGTATAAGTTAAAAAGGGTTACAGATGATTGTATTCATGTTTAATGTGCAGTCTCTAACCTAAAAGGTGTCCATTAAATCCATAAGGATATCCATGAAATTCCTCCATTCCATTTTGCTGCAAGAGGAATTCTAATCCTTTTTTAAGTTATGAGCATTCTATTCCTACTCCCAGTAGGAAGCCCTTCTGATCTCCATCTCTTCTTTAGCACTCTCTTCTGGCAGGTATTTTTGTTCATTACCTGGATAGAATGAATGGCCATGGTGGCCACAGACAAGCCTGGTAGAAAGCAGAATCTAATCTTAGAAGAGTAGAACCGAATCCATATAACCTGGTAGTTTGGGCCCATCTGCAGATTAATCCTGGTTTTAAGGATGAAACAACTGTCTAAAGGACTAACCCCAGAACAATTCACATGCTGGCTCAGACCTGATCACAACTGTCAGAGGTCTAACTCCTCAGTTCAATTAGAGACTTCCATTAGACCTGCTGACGGGCTCTATGCAGGAATGAAGAAGGGTGTTTAGCTCTATGTCACTCACAACCCCAAAAGAAACCACACTATTAAGAAATTTCAGAAGCATATCATATTCTTGTATTGAACTAGAGGAATTTTTCTATGAACAGGTAATTTAAAAATAAATATTTTCCCCCATTTAAAACATCTTTTAGGTTCAGGGATACTTGTGCAGGTTTGTCATATAGGTAAATTATATGTCACAGGGGTTTGGTGTACAGATTATTTCATCACCCAGGTAATAAGCATAGTACCTGATAGATAGTTTTTCAATCCTTACCCTCCTACCACCTTCTACTCTCCAGTAGGCCTCGGTGTCTGTTGTTCACTTCTTTGTGACATATATACTCAGTGTCTAGCTCCCACTTATAAGTGAGAACATGCAGTATTTGGTTTTCTGTTTCTGCATTAGTTTATTTGGGATATTGGCCTCAAGCTCCATCCATGTCGCTGCAAAGTACATGATCTTTTCTTTTTAATAGTTGTGTAGTATTCCATGGTGTATATATATGTATCACATAAATATAAATGTTAATATTGAAATGTATGTGGTGCTTAAGGTCATAACAAAAGCAGATAATAGAGTGCTAACAGATTCTGATGAATTTCTACCATAGAATAGCTTTCTAAAAGACCCAGGGCAAGATTTTATTTTCTTTGAGGGAGGAGTCTCTGTTCCCTAAATTATGAAAACACACATATTAAATAATTCAGTAAAATATAATGTTTCTGGGCTTCTTGAAGGGGAGATTGTAAAAATTATAATGACTATAATAGTATCATTAAAAATTTAATCCAAGTATATGATTTCAATGATGTACTTTCAATGATATGCTCTCATTGTTTAATGTTAAAAGTGAAAAGGGATTTAAGTAGTCATTTGAATATTTCCTTGTTTCCCCTCAGACTCCGCCCAAACTAAGTACGACAGACGAGGACCTATATTCTTAACTGAGAGCCTAGTTTCTCTTTTATTCTATAGTAAGGGTGTCCATAGAGTTGAAATAAAGATGATTTGCCACTTCTAGAAGCTATTCATTAGCTTTTAAATGTCAGAGCTAAATATTTTAATGTCTTAAAAGTTAACATGTATTACTTATGTGGATTATTTTTTTAAATGTACTATAAATTTTACTAAAAATGATGAGTTTAAATGAAAACACACTTATTTTCTTTGCTTTTTAGTGTTACAAAGATAAATCTATGTCTAATAAAGAGATTTTTAGTGATACTTAATGCACACTTAATATTTTGGCCATATCCAAAATGATACCAATATCTTACTCAGGTATGTGCCTCATCAAAAAACACTATTTTCTCATAGTAGCAGAAATATTTTATACCAATATTCTGTCTATGAGAAAGAACTATCTCTCAACTTTTAACTAAAAAATACAATGCCATCATGTTCTGAATTGCTCTGTGAATTTTATTCATAAAGAATTCTTGATATTTAATTGGTATTTTAATAATACAAATACAGAAGATCATTTCTTTGAGTTTCCCTAATTTTTAATAAAAATTTAAGGATTAATATTATTTTAAAGATGGAAACATTTCAAGGCATAATAAGGATAGCCAATTACTAAATGCACTTTGATATTATTAAAAGTGGCTATCTTTCACTATGACAATTTTTTTCTATTATAATGACTATATTTACAAGGACAGAAAGTGCATATATTCATTACTGGTATATAAGATAGCAGCTCTATGTTTTCTCCTATTATCTCTACAATAACATCATTTCTAGTTAAATAACATGTTTGGGATATAAATGTACCATAACAGAGTGCTTAAGTAAAAACAGTTCCGGCCAATAATGAGAAAGGTTATACAATAAAGCTGGACCCATGAATGACCTTGAATGTATATATTAGGATCCATACACAGTACCCTCTTCACAGATAAAATGATTGACACAGAAGCCCCTCTATCGTTGGCATTTACTAGATGGGCTCCAGAAAAATTGCTCATCTACCACTACTATTTTATTAGCTTATTTTATGCATGGACATGCTTCCATTTCATAGGGGAGACAAGTAGTTAATCTGTGACATCAGCGTTTTCACTATTCATGTGTCTCCTTCATATCTGGGACATGTTGGAAACTAGGAAGACAAGCAGGAAGAAAAGTTCTAATCTAATTATCAGGCCTAGAAATAGTGACTTTTCATTACTAAAGCACTTCTATTAACATTATTCAAGGTTTCCTTTTAATCAAGTTTAAAATGAAAAGATGAGTTCATTTACTAAATTCAGTTGCATTTAAAGAAGAAACTATTTCATAAGAACAAGAAAATCCTCCTATTACCTCCAGAAATATATTCAATGTCTAGAAAAAATAAATAAGGTAGAATAATTTCCAAGAAAGTTGCTTGGCCTAAATTCAAAATGCATGAAATGCTTACAAGACTATGCCCATTTGTGGCAATATATGTTGTAATAATCTCATGCATAGTGAATCTTCCACTGGGAGAGTTGCTTACCTGTGTGAGGTCAGGAATGTCACCTTTATCAATACCAACTTGCTGTGGATTAAAAAAATTAGAAATTAGTAGAACTTTTAAAACTAATTTTTTTCATTTAATGGAAGATCACCTATACAATTAGTTAAAACAGCTCAATATTGTTGTAAATGAATTATTTTATATATCAGTCTCACTTGGAACATATGCTTTTTATTCAGTTTTTCACTCAACATAATAGAGCAATAATTTCATGAAATAGCTAGATATAACAAATGTATAGAATTCTACTAGAATCTAAAAACAAATGACAATAAATTAAAGCATAAAATGTAATGGTATCCTCCTTAGTCAACAGAAGCTCAAAACGTACAACACTGCTTAGACTAAATTTAGTAGTTAATTATGCCCAGCTTCTGGATAGGGAATGTTCATTTAGTTCTAAAACTCATTCAGGGTATAATTTCCACTCTTTCTCCCACAGACCTAACTTTTTTAGTTTCTTATGTATCCTTTCAGAGTTTCTTTATGTATATTCAAGGAAATATGAAATTATACAAATATATACTTATTTCCCCATTACTATACAAATAATAGCATATTATATATAATGAACTTATATTTTTCACTTAAAATATATCTTAGACATATATCCATATAAACACACAGTATGTCCTCATTTAATAAACAGCTGCATAGAACTTCCTTGTCCTATATTTAATTAGTAACTTATTAATGGACACTAAATTTGCTTTTGATCTCTTGCCATTGCAAGCAGTGCTGCACACACCATTCTGCGTGTGTGTGTACATATCTGTGTGATATACTTGTAGAAGTGGAATTACCAGGTAAAAGTATATGCATATTGTTAATTTTGTTAGCATGGGGTAGGGGCAGAGAAAGAGAGAAGGCAGGAAAAGCAAATATGAAAAAATATTAATAAAGGTAAATCAATGAAGAGACCATATTTGTTCATTATACATCAATTCTTTTATAGGTCTGAAAATTATTCAAAGTGAAAAGTTGGGGAAAAACACAAATCACAAGTTCATCATATCATTTTCATATAAATAATGAAATTGAGGTTCAAAGAAACAAAGTGGGTTAAGCCAAAGTATCTCTCCTTGAGAAATGAAGAGCTTTGATTATACTGATGGAAATGTAGGAGTAAATACATGAAGAAAATGTGCTGCTACAAAGACAATAAAGCAAACTGGAGATCAGAAAATCCATTTGTGCGTCAAATGCTGAACTACCTTCTTTCCTTTTTCTTCTCTGTGTCTACAGCGGGGTTTCTCAGTCTTGGCACTATTGGCAATTGGGGAAGATAATTCTTGTTGGGTGGTATCCTGTGCATCATAGGATGTTTAGCAGCATCCCTGACCTCTACCCACAGGATGCTAGTAGCCACCCTCTCCAGTGTAATAACAAAAACATCTCTAAATGTTATCCTTTGAGGATGGGAGGGAAGTCAAGTCACTTGCTGTTGAGACCACTGACATAGAGCACTTGCCCTAATCTCTCTGGATCAAATAATGTTTGAATCCAGAATTCCAGACTTTACTTTTTTTTGCAACTACCAAATATTATTTTTTAATTTCTTTAAAAAATTTTTCCATTTTTATTTTAGATTCAGGGGTACAAGTGCAGATTTGTTACAAGGGTACATTGTATGATGCTGAGGTTTGGGCTTCTATTAATGCTGTCACCCAGATAGTGAACACAGTGCCTAACAGGAAGGTTTTCAGCCCTTGACTTCTTCCCTTTGTAGCTCTTTTTGGAGTCCCCGGTGTCGACTGTTCTCATCTGTATGTGTGTACCCAAGGTTTAGCTCTCACTAATAAGTAAAAACATGTGGTATTTAGTTTTATGTTTCTGCGTTAGTTCACTTAGGATAATGGCCCCCAGCTACATTCACATTGCTGCAAAGGGCATGATTTCATTCTTTTTTATGGCTGCATAGTATTCCATGGTGCATATGTACCACATTTTCTTTAACCAGTCCACTACTGATGGGCACCTAGGTTGATTCCATGCCTTTGCTATTGTAAATAGTGCTGCAACAAACATATGAGTGCATGTGTGTTTTCGGTAGAATAATTTATTTTCCTTTGGGTATATACTCAGTAATGGGATTACTCAAACAGTAGTTCTATTGTTAGTTCTTTGAGAAATCTCCAAACTACTTTCTGCAGTGGCTGAACTACATTCTCATCAATGGTGTATATGAGTTCCCTTTTCTCTGTAGCCTTGTCAACATGTTGTTTTTTGGCTTTTTAATAATATTCATTCTGACTAGGTGTAAGATAGTATCTCACTGGGGTTCTGATTTGCATTTCTCTGATGATTAGTGATGTTGAGCATTTTTCCATACATTTGTTGGCCACTTATATGTCTTCTTTTGAGAAGTGTCTGTTCATGTCCTTTGCCCACTTTTTAATGGAGTTGTTTTTCTTGGTGATTTATTTAAATTCCTTATAGATTCTGGACATTAGTCATTGGTCAGAAACAAAGGTGATGAGTATTTTCGCTCATTCTGTAGGTTGTCTGTTTACTCTGTTAATAGTTTCTTTTGCTGTGCAGCTCTTCAGTTTAAACAGGTCTCAGTTGCCAATTTTAATTTTTGTTGCAATTGATTTTGAGGACTTTGTCATAAATTCTTTGCCAATGCCAATGTCCAGAAGGATATTTTCTAAGTTTCCTTCTAGCACTTTTATAGTTTGAGGTATTTCATCCATCTTTAGTTAATTTTTGTATGTGTTGATATAGGTAGGGGATCCAGTCTCATTCTTTTGCATATGGCTAGCCAGTTTTCCCAGCGCCATTTCTGAATAAGGAGTCCTTTCCCCTTGTTATGCTTATTTTTGTCAACTTATCAAGGATCAGTTGGTTGTAGGTAAGCTACTTTATTTCTGGGTTCTCTACTCTGTTCCACTGTTCTATGTGTCTGTTTTTGTACCAGTATCATGCTGTTTTGTTTACTGTACCCTTGTAGTATAGTTTGAAGTCAGGTAATGTGATGCCTCTGGCTTTGTTCTTTTTGCTTAAGATTGCTTTGGCGATTCCACCTCTTTTTTGGCTTCATATAAATTTAGAATAATTTCTTCTCGTTCTGTGGAAAATGATGTTGATAATTTGATAGACATAGGATTAAATCTACAGATTGCTTTGGGCAGTAGAGCCATTTTAACAATATTTATTCTTCCAATCTATGAGCGTGAAATGTTTTTCCATTTGTTTGTGTTATCTCTGACTTCCAGTAGTGTTTTGTAGTCCTCCTTGTAGAGATCTTTTATCTCCTTGGTTAGAGGTACTCCTAGGTTTTAAATTTTTTTGTTTGGCTATTGTAAATGGGATTGCATTCTTGATTTGGTTCTCAGATTGGAAGTTACTGGTGCATAGAAATGCTATTGATTTTGATGTTTATAGGTAGATTTTGTATCCTGAAACTTTACTGAAGTTGTTTATCAGGTCTAGGAGTTTTTTGATGGAATTTGAGGATTTTCTGGTATAGAATCATATCCTTAGCAAAGAGAGATAGTTTTACTTCCTCTTTTCCTATTTGGATTCCTTTTATTTCTCTCTGTATCCTGACTGCTCTGTAGGACTTGCAGTATTATGCTGAATAGTAGTGGTGAGAGTGGGCATCCTTGTCTTGTTCTAGTTCTTAAAGGGAATGCTTCCAGCTTTTGCTCATTCAGTGTGATGTTGGCTGTGGGTTTGTCATAGATGGTTCTTATATTTTGAAGTATGCTCCTTCAATGTCTAATTAGTCAAGGGTTTGTATCACGAAGGGAGGTTGGATTTTACAGAAAGCTTTTGCTGCGTCTATTAATTATACGGTTTTCGTTTTTAATTCTGTTTACGTGGTGAATTACATTTATTGTTTTGCACATGTTGAACCAACCTTGCATCCCAGGAATAAAGCCCACTTGATTGTGGTTAATTAACTTTTTGATGTGCTGCTGGATTTGCTATTATTTTGTTGAGGATTTCTGCATCTATATTTGTCAGGGATATTGACTTGTAGTTTTCTTTTTTTCTTGTGCCTTTGCCAGATTTTAGTATCAGGATGACACTGGTTTCATAGAATGAGTTAGGGAGGAATCCCTCCTTCTCAATTTATTGAAATAGTTTCAGTAGAATTGCTACCAGTTCTTCTTTTTACATCTGATAGAATTTAGCTGTGAATCCATTTGGTCCAAGGCTTTTATTGTTTAGTAGGTTTTCTCACTACTGGAGTCAGCTGCAGAACTTGTTATTGGTTTTTCAGACCAATAGCAGAGTTTCAATTTCTTCCTGGTCCAATACTGAAAGGTTGTATGTTTCCAGAAATTTATCCATTTCCCCTAGATTTCTACTTTGCTTGCATAGAGGTGTTCGTAGTAGTCCAGAGGATTTTTTCTATTTTTGTGGGATCAATTGAAATGTCACCTTTGTCTGTGTGATTGGATTTATTTGGATCTTCTCTCTTTTTTTCCATTGTTAATCTAGCTAGTGGTCGATCAATCTTGTTTATCATTTCAAAGAACCAATTTTTATTTCATTGATTCTTTGTATGTTTTGGGGGTGTCAATTCCATTTATTTATTTATTTAACTTCCATAGGTTATTGGGGAACAAGTGAGGTGGTGTTTGGTTACATGAGTATTTAGTGGTGATCTGTGAGATTTTGGAGCAGCCATCACCTGAGCAGTATACACTGCACCCTATTTGTAGTCTTTATCCCTCACCCTCTTCCCACCCTTTCCCCCTGATTTCCCCAAAGCCCATTGTGTCATTATTATGCTTTTGCATCCTCATAGCTTAGCTCCCACTTATGAATGAGAATATATAATGTTTGGTTTTCCATTCCTGAGTTACTTCACTTAGAATAATAGTCTCCAATGTAATCCATGTCACTGCAAATGCCATTAACTCATTCCTTTTTATAGCTAAGTAATATTCCATTATATATATATATATATATAAATAAAATATATATATCACACTTTATCCATTCATTGATAGGTAGGCAGTTCAGTTGCTTCCACGATTTTGCAATTATGAATTGTGCTGCTATAAACATGTGTGTGCAAGTATGACTTCTTTTCCTCCGGGTAGATACCCAGTAGAGGGATTGCTGGATCAAATGGTAGTTCTGCTTTCAGTTATTTAAGGAATCTCCACACTGTTTTCCACAGTGGCTGTACTAGTTTACATTCCCACCAGCAGTGTAGAAGTGTTCCCTGATCACCACACCCATGCCAACATCTACCGTATTTTTGTTGTTGTTGTTGTTTGTTTGTTTTTTGATGTTTTGATTATGGCCATTCTTGCAGGAGTAAGGTGGTATCACATTGCAGTTTTGATTTGCATTTCCCTGATTGTTAGTGATGTTAAGCATTTTTTCATGTGTCTGTCGGCCATTTGTGTATCTTCTTTTGAGAATTGTTTATTTATGTCCTTAGCCCACTTTTTGATGGGATTTCTTTTTCTTGCTGATTTGAGTTCATTGTAGATTCTGTGAAGATTTTTTCCCACTCTTTGGGTTGTCTGTTTACTGTGCTGACTGTTCCTTTTGCTTTGCAAAAGTTCTTTAGTTTAGATGTATAGATTGTGAAGATTTTTTCCCACTCTGTGGGTTGTCTGTTTACTGTGCTGACTATTCCCTTCACTTTGCAAAAGTTCTTTAGTTTAATTAAGTCCCAGAAATTTATCTTTGGTTTTTTTTGCATTTGCTTTTGGGTTCCTGGTCATGAAATCCTCGCCTACGCCAATGTCTAGAAGGGTTTTTCCAATGTTATCTTCTAGAATTTTTATAGTTTCAGATCTTAGATTTAAGTCTTTAATCCATCTTGAGTTTCTTTTGTATAAGGTGAGAGATGAGGATCCAATCTTATTCTCGTACATGTGGCTAGCCAATTATCCCAGCACCATTTGTTGAAAAGGTTGTCCTTTCCCCCACTTTGTTTTTGTTGGCTTTGTTGAAGATCAGTAGGCTGTAAGCATTTGGGTTTATTTCTGGGCTCTCTGTTCTGTTCCATTGGTCTATGTGCCTATTTTTACACAAGTACCATGCTGTTTTGGTGACTATAGCCTTATAGTATAGTTTTAAATCAGGTAATGTGACGCCTCCAGATTTGTTCTCTTTGCTTAGTCTTGCTTTGGCTATGTGGGCTCTTTTTTGGTTCCACATGAATTTTAGAATTGTTTTTTTCTAATTCTGTGAAGAGTAATTCATTTTGATAGGAATCACATTTAATTTGTAGATTGCTTTTGGCAGTATGGTCATTTTCACAATATGGATTCTACACAATATGGGATGTTTTTTCATTTGTGTTGTCTATGATATCTTTGAGTAGTGTTTTGTAGTTTTCCTTGTAAAGGTCTTTCACCTCCTCGGTTAGGTATATTGCTAAGTATTTTATTTTTTTGCAGTTATTGTAAAAGAGGTTGAGATCTTGATTTGATTCTCTGTTTGGTAGCTGTTGGTGTATAGAAGAGCTACTGATTTGTGCACATTAATTCTGTATCCGGAAACTCTGTTACATTCTTTTATCAGGTCTAACAGCTTTCTGGAGAGTCTTTAGGGTTTTCTAGGTAAACAATAATATCATCAGCAAACAGAAACAGCTTGACCTCCTCTTTACCAATTTGGATGCCATTTCTTTGTCTTGTTTGACTGCTCTGGCTAGGACTTGTGGTACTATGCTGAAGAGGAGTGGTAAGAGTGGGCATCCTCGTCTTGTTCCAGTTCTCAGAGGAAATGCTATCAACTTTTCCCCATTCAGTATTATATTAGCTGTGGGCTTGTCATAGATGGCTTTTATTATATTGATGTATGTCCCTTGTATGCCAATTTTGTTGAGAGTTTTAATCATTAAGAGATGCTGGAATTTGTCAAATGCTTTTTCTGCATCTATTGAGATGATCATGTGATTTTTGTTTTTAATTCTGATTATGTGGTGTATCACATTTATTGATTTGCATATGTTAAACCTTCCCTGCACCCCTAGTATGAAACCCTTGATCATGGTGGATCATCTTTTTGATATGTTGTTGGATTCAGTTAGCTAGTATTTTGTTAAGGATGTTAGCATCTATGTTAATCGGGGATATTGGTCTGTAGTTTTCTTTTTTGGTTATGTCCTTTTCTGGTTTGGGTATTAGGGTGATACTGGGTTAATAGAATGATTTAGGGAGGGTTCCCTCATTCTCTGTCTTGTGGAATAGTGTCAGTAGGATTGATACCAATTCTTCTTTGAATGTCTGGTAGAAATCTGCTGTGAATTGGTCTGGTCCTGGGCATTTATTTTGTTGGTAATTTTAAAATTACCATTTCAATCTCACTGCTTGTCTGTTCAGGATATCTAATTCTTCCTTATTTAAGCTAGGAGGGATGTATCTTTTCAGAAATTAATCCATCTCTTCTAGGTTTTCTAGTTTATGTGCGTAAAGGTGTTCATAGTAGCCTTGAATGATCTTTTGTATTTCTGTGGTGTCAGTTGTAATATTTCCCATTTCATTTCTTATTGAGCTTATTTGGATTTTCTCTCTTCTTTTCTTGGTTAATCTAGCTAATGGTCTATCAATTTTATTTATCTTTTCAAAAAAATAGCTTTTTGTTTCATTTATCTTCTGTATTGCTTTTTATTTCAATTTCATTTAGTTTTGCTCTGGATCTTAGTTATTTCCTTTCTTCTGCTGGGTTTCTGTTTGGTTCATTCTTGTTTCTCTTGTTCCTTGAGGTGTGACCTTAGATTGTCTGTATTCTTTCAAATTTTTTGATGTAGGCATTTAGGGCTATGACTTTTCCTCTTAGCACCACCTTTGCTGTGTCCCGGAGGTTTTGATAGGTTGTGTCACTACTGTCATTCAGTTTGAATAATTTTTTGATTTTCACTTTGATTTCATGTTTGACCCGATGCTCATTCAGGAGCAGGTTATTACATTTCCATATATTTGCATGGTTTTGGAGGTTCCTTTTGGAGTTGATTTCCAGTTTTATTCCACTGTGGTCTGAGAGAGGGCCTGATATAATTTCAATTTTCTTAAATGTATTGAGGCTCATTTTGTGGTCTATAATATGGTCTATCTTCACGAAAGTTCCATGTGCTATTGAATAGAATGTGTATTCTGCATTTGATGGATGGAATGTTCTATATACATCTGTTAAGTCCATTTGTTCCAGGGTACCATTTACATTCATTGTTTCTTTGTTGACTTTCTGTCTTGATGACCTGTCTAGTACTGTCAGTGAAATATTGAAGTCCCCCAATATTACTGTGTTGCTATCTCATTTCTTAGGTCTATTAGTAATCATTTTTATAAATTTGGGAGCTCCAGTGTTAGGTACATATAGGTTTAGGATTGTAATATTTACCTGTTGGATGAGGCCTTTTATCATTATATAATGTCCTTTTTTGTCTTTTTTAACTGCTGTTGCTTTAAAGTTTGTATTGTCTGATATAAGAATAGCTCCTCCTGCTCACTTTTGGTGCCCATTTTTCTGAAATGTCTTTTTCCACCCCTTTACCTTAAGTTTGTGTGAGTCTTTATGTGTTAGGTGAGTCTCTTGAAGGCAGCAGGTAGTTGACTAGTGAATTCTTATCCATTCTGCAATTCTGTAGCTTTTAAGTAGAGCATTTAAGCCATTTACATTCAATCTTAGTATTGAGATGTGAGGTACCATTCCATTCACTGTGCTGTTTGTTGCCTGTATACCTTGGTTTTTTGTTTTTGTTTTTTAAATTATATTTTTGTTTTATAGTTCCTAGGAGATTTATGCTTTACAGAGGTTCTGTTTTGATGTGTTTCCAGGATTTGTTTCAAGATTTAGAGTTCCTTTTAGCAGTTCTTGTAGTGGTGGCTTGGTAGTGGTGAATTCTCTTAGCATTCATTTGTCTGAAAAAGACTGTATCTTTCCTTTATATATGAAGCTTAGTTTCACTACAAAATTCTTGGCTGATAATTGTTTTGTTTAAGGAGGCTGAAGATAGGGTGTCAATCCCTTCTAGCTTGTAGGGTTTCTGCTGAGAAATCTGCTGTTAATCTATAATCTAAAGTTATACCTTTAAAGGTATAACTATAAAGGTTTTCCTTTATAGGTTAACTGGTGCTTCTGTCTCACAACTCTTAAGATTTTTTCCTTCATCCTAATGTTAGCTAACCTGATGACAATGTGCCTAGGTAATATTCTTTTTGTAACGAATTTCCCTGGTGTTCTTTGTGCTTCTTGTATTTGTATGTCTAGGTCTCTAGCAAGGACATGGAAATTTTCCTCAATTATTCCCCCAAATATATTTTCCAAACTTTTAAAATTCTCTTCTTCCTTGGGAACACCAATTATTCTTAGGTTTGGTTGTTTAACAAAATCCCAGACTTCTTGGAGGCTTTGTTTGTATTTTCTTATTCTTTTTTCTTTGTTAGATTGGGTTAATTTGAAGACCTTGTCTTTGAGCTCTGGGTTTCTTTCTTCTACCTGTTCAATTCTATTGCTGAGACTTTCCAGAGCATTTTGCATTTCTCTAAGTGTGTCTGTTGTTTCCTGAAGTTTTGATTGTTTTTATTTATGCTATCTAATTCCTTGAATATTTCTCCCTTCACTTCTTGTATCATTTTTTGGATTTCCTTACACTGGGCTTTGCCTTTCTCTGGTGCCTCCCTGATTTGCTTAATAACTAACCTCCTGAATTCCTTATCAGGTAAATCAGGGATTTGATGGTTTGGGTCCACTGCTGGTGAGCTAGTGTGATTTTTTTTTTGGAGGATTTAAAGAACCTTGTTTTGTCTATTATCAGAGTTGGTTTTCTGGTTCCTTCTCATTTGGGTAGGCTCTGTCAAAGGAAATGTCTAGGGCTGAAGGCTGTTGTTCAGATTCTTTTGTCCCATGTGGTCTTCCCTTGCTGTAGTACTCTCCCCCTTTTCCTATGGATGTGGCTTCCTGTGAACCAAGCTGTAGTGATTGTTTTCTCTCTTCTGGATCTAGCCACCCAGCAAGTCTATCAGGCTCCAGACTGGCACTGGGGGTTGTCTCACAGAGTCCTGTGATATGAACTGTCTGTGGGTCTCTCAGCCATGGATACTAGCACCTGTTCTGGTGGAGGTGGCAGAAATGAACTCTGTGAGGGTTTTTAGCTTTGGTGGTTTAATGCACTATTTTTGTGCTGGTTGGCCTCCTGCCAGGACGTGGCACTTTCTAGAGAGCATCAGCTGTGGTAGTATGAGGAGGAACAGGTTGGAGGCAGGGCCCTAGAACTCCCAAGAGTATATGCCCTTGTCTTCAGTTACCAGGTAGGTAGGGAAGGACCACTGGGCAAGGGCAGGGCTAGGCATGTTTGAGTTCAGACTCTCCTTGGGCGGGTCTTGCTGCAGCTGCTGTGGGGGTTAGGGGTGAGGTTCCCAGGTCAATGGAGTTATGTTCCTAGGAGGATTATGACTGTCTCTACTGTGTCATGCAGGTTGTCAGGGAAGTGGGGGAAAGGCGGCAGTCACAGGCCTCACTCAGCTCCCATGCAATCCAAAAGACCAGTCTCACTCCCACTGTGCCCCCCAGCAACAGCACTGAATGTGTTTCCAGTCAGTGGGCAAGTAGGGCTGAGAACTAGCCCCAGGCTACCTACCTCCCAGCTGTGAAGGCAAATAAGGCTTTTCTTCTTCCCCTGCCTGTGGTGTCTGCACACCAGATTCATACCCTTCCCCGAGTTCTGGCCAAGAGGCCTCTCAATCAGTTCAAATTGTTACAAAGCCTAGCTGGAGATTTCTTTCTCCCTGTGGCCATTTCCTAGTGCCTCTGGCCACCGTCCTGAAGGACCCCTGTGAGGTCAGGCAAAAACGGCTTGCTAGGGGACCCAGTAAACTCACAGGGATTTTTTCACTGCTTCTTCTATCCCTGTATTTCGCTTGGCTCTCTAAATTGACTCAGTTCCAGGTAAGGTCAAAATCTTCTCCTGTTATCTAGGCCTACAGTTTCCCCAGTGGGGGATGTGTGTTCAGGGGCAGACGATCTCCCTTTCCCAGCTCCACGGTTTGGGCACTCACAGTATTTGAGGTGTCTCCTGGGTCTTGTAGGAGCAATCTGCTTTCTTCATGGGGTCTGTGGGTCCTCTCAGGTTTCCTACTTTGTTCCTGCAGTCATTCTGGAACAAAAATTCACAGTGCGAGCCTCCATATGCTGCTCTGTCCATCCAAGTTGGAGCTGCAATCTGGTCCTGCCTCCCATCTGCCATGATCCCCTCTTATTGTCAATTACATTTAGTTTTGCTCTGATTTGGGCTATTTGTTTTCTTCTGCTAGCTTTGGAATTAGTTTGTTCTTGTTTTTCTTGTTCCTTTATGTGTGATGTTAGGTTATTAATTTGAGATCTTTCTAGCTTCTTGATGTAGACATTTAGTGCTATAAACTTTCCTCTTAAAACCGCCTTTGCTGCCTCCCAGATATTTTGGTATGTTGTGTCTCTGTTTTTATTTGTTTCAAAGAATGTTTTGATTTCTGCCTTACTTTTGTTGTTTACCCAGTAGTCATTCAAGGACAAGTTATTCAGTTTCCATGTAATTGTGTGGTTTTGAGAGTTCCTCTTGGTATTGATTTCTATTTTTATTCTACTGTGGTCTAAGAATATACTTGTTATGATTTGATTTTTTTAATTTATTGAGATTTGCTTTATGGCTGAGCATGCGGTGGATCTTAGGGTATGTACCCTGTACAGGTGACAAGAACATATATTCTGTGGTTGTTGGCTGGAGTATTCTGCAGATGTCTATTAGGTCCAATTGGTCTAGTGTCAAATTTAAGTTCATAATTTGTTAGTTTTCTGCCTCAATGATCTGTCTAATGCTTAGTGGGGTGATGAAGTCCCTCATTATTATTGTGTGGCTGCCTGTCTTTTATTAGGTCAAGAAGTACTTATTTTATAAATCCAGGTGCTCCAATGCTGGGTGTGTATATATTGAGGATAGTTAAGTCTTTTTTTCCCCCTAATCTCTCACCTTTGGCTAAAAATTAAGTCTTCTTTTTGAATTTAACCCTTTATCACTATGTAATGCCCTTCTTTGTCCTTTTTCTTTCTTTCTTTCTTATTCTTTACTGTTGGTTTTAAGTCTATTTTATCAGATACAAGAGCAACAACCTCTGTCCTTTTTCGTTTTCTGTTGGTATGATAGTTTCATCCCTTTACTTTGAGGCTATGGGTGTCATTACATGAGATGGATGTACTGAAGACAGCAGAAGGCTGGGTCTTTTTTTTAAATCCAACTTGCCACTCTGTGTCTTTTCAGGCGGGTATTTGTACCATTTACATTCAAGGTTAGTATTCACATGTGAGGTTTCATTCCTGTCATGGTATTGTTAGTTGGTTGCTTTATAGTCTCAATTGTGAAGTTGCTTTGTAGGAACTATGGACTATGTACTTATACGTGTTTCTGTCGTAGCAGGTTTCTTTGGTTTCCAAGTTTAGAACTCCTTTAAGCACGTCTTGTAAGACCAGTTGATTGGTAACACATTCCCTTGGCAAATACTTGTCTGGGAAAGATTTTATTTCACTTTCACTTACGAAACTTAGTTTGGCGGGGTATGAAATTCTTAGTTGGAATTTCTTTTCTTTAAGAATGCTAAGAATAGGCTACCAATCTCCGGCTTGTAAAGTTTCTTTTAAGAAGTCTGCCATTAGCCTGATGAGGTTCGTTTTATAGGTGATTTGATCCTTTTCTCTAGCTGCCATTAGGATTTTTTCTTGTGTTGATCTTAGAATGTCTGATGACTATGTGCCTTGGGATGGCCATCTTGTATAGTATCTTATAGGGGTTCTCTGAATTTCTTGTATTCACATGTCAATCTCTTCAGCAAGACTGGGGAAATTTTTGTGGATTATATCCTCAAATATGTTTCCAAGTTGCTCACTCTCTCTTCTTCTCTCTCAGGAATGCCAATGAATTGTAGGTTTGGTTGCTTTACTTAATACCATATTTCTTGGAGGTTTTGTTCATTTTTTAAAATTCTTTGCTTTATTTGTGTCTGACTGGGTTGATTCAAAGGACTGGTCTTCAAGCTCTGAAATTCTCTCCTCTGTGTGATCTAGTCTGTCATTAAGGCTTCCAACTACATTTTGAAATTCCTGTAGTGAACTTCTCAACTGTAGAAGTTCCATTTAGTCCTTCTTAAATATAGCTACATCATCTTTCATATCTTGGATCATTTTTCTGGCTTCCTCGGATTGGATTTCAACTTTCCCTTGGATCTTATTAAGCTTCCTTGCCATCCAGATTCTGAATTCAGTGTCCATAATTTCAGACATTTCAATGTGGTTAGGATCCACTGCTAGGGAGCTAATGCCATCCTTTAGAGGTAACAAAACACTCTGACTTTTTTCATTGCCTAAGTTCTTGAGCTGATTCCTTCTCACCTGAGGGAGCTGGCTTTTCTTTTTCTTTGTCAATTTGCTTTCGTTTGGACAGGGCTTTTTGTTTTTACATTATTTTTTTCCCTTAAGGGTTGACTGGTGAATGTTGTATATAGTTGATTGGTTTTGTTTCTGAGTGCTTTCAGAGGGTCAAGGCTCTGTTTTAGGTTCTGAGGTTATGGATGGGTTCCTGTGGTGCGTTTCAGAGGTATTGCATGGTGAAACAATGTATTTTTGTTTGGTGGTGCAATTTAGGTTGCAGTCTCGTAGATGGTGTTTCACAGTGACATCAGGGTCAGCAGATATACTCTTACTCAGCCAGGCACCTCTTATTTTTCAGTGTGTATGTGGCAGTGCTCTGGGGAGGGGAGGCAGGGGCCAAGAGATAACTCCCTGTCCAAGTTTGTTTCCAGGCCTTGGGCCTTGGTGCTGTCCCCTTCAACTACTGGTGCTGTACCCATGTTTTCTTTGCCCAAAAGGGGGCTTTGGCGGGCTGTGCTACCCTCTCCCTTTAGAGGTGGTCCCAGCTGAGAGGTCACCAGGAGATCTCTAACTCTTGGGGGGCCCACTGCGCTTGTTAGAGTCAGAGCAGGTTGTGGGATATGACTACTAGTGGTCTGGTGCTGCAGTGGGTTGGGGTGAAGGACCCCTGGGCAGGGCAATGGTATCATGCATATGCAAGTGGAAAAGTGCCTGTGGCCCAGGGTTTCCAACCTGGCAGACAGCTGTGGGACCCACTCAGCTTGTGTTCCTCTCACCCAACAGGTCTTCCTCCAGTGTCTGCCCCAGGAGCATCTTGACTGGCTAGACTTGTCCCAAGTCTTCTGCTCCCAGATCACGGAGCTGTTCAGATGATGTGGGCTGCAGGGCTCCCTGGGAAAGAAGCTGTGGCTATCAGGCCGCACCCTTCCCAGATGGGTCTTGTGAAGGGAGGGACACACAGCTCCTACATTTGCCCAAGAACCTGCACCAGCATAAGAATCTAAGTCACAATCTTCTTTTTGTTCTGACACTGGGGGCTCCTCTTCCACTTGAGCTCAGGCCATAGATCTCAGCAAGATACTCGTGGGCCGTGTGCTTGAGTCCCAGGGAGTTGAAACCAGGCCTGCAGATTTGTCTTCTGGCCCCTCGGGGTCAAGCACTGGCTGCGCTGGGGGTGCCAGACTGCTTCCAGGCCACCAGCAAAACACTCAAGTAGGGAAGCGGGGGCTGCACTGTGGATATCCTCCTGTGGGGGTGGCCAGGCAGGCAATCTTGGGAGGGGCCAGGAGGCGAGGGGGCATTCATCCTGGTCCTGCAGCAATGGCAGCTCCTGGCCAGTAGAGAGTAGGAACTGCAGAGCAAGATGGAGAGCCTTGGGGGATGGGCACCTATGGATGTGTTTTACTGCAGCTGGCATGTGGTGGCTCCCAGCAGGCTTCCCAGCTTCCTCCCTCTTCAACTATGGTATCTGTGTTGCCCCTCTATTGATTTTCAGTATTTTCTCTCAAAAGATCTGTTGATCATCAGTGTGATGATTCACTCGATATTTTGGTTCCTCCTGGTGGGAGAGGCATTTGCCAGCTTTGTCTAGTTGGCCGTCTTCCTTCCCTCTCTGGAATTCACATTCTAATGACTGAACTCTGACTTTAGGAACAGTTTAGCCACTGATACCTCCCTAAACCCACTTATATTATTACAAATTTGGGAAATTGTAAATTAAAGCAACTGCATTGTGTTTATTTGTACGTTTTAACACCGCTTTAGATGATCCATTTAAAAACATTAATATGAACAAAAGAGGCATTTTTATGAGAGTGACTCGCTGCCTACTGTGCTAAGAAGGCACCGAAAGAGGCATTTTTAAAAATAAAATATTATGGATCCCTAATACTGAAATCACTTCAGGAAAAGGTGACGTATTTCCATTAAATGGATAATTGTGTTCAAAGAGACAATTTAAGAATTCTTCCTCAACACTGCTATTTTTGTTGCTCTGAACTTCTGAACCACATTATCATTAGAGGATTAAAGTGTGTTACAGAAATCTCATCACTTTCTGTCTGCAAATATTCTGGGAGATGTAACTCCTACGATTTCCATATCTACCTTAGAATAGAAAACTAAGAATAACTTAGTTCTATAAAAGAGAAGAGTATTTAGCAGAAATATGTCTTACCTGTAAAAATTATTTTACAAAGTTTTACTTGTCTGCCATAGGAGACTTCAGAATAAGAATATAAGACATAGTAAGTTTTCTGTACTTCAAGCAATTTAAAAAATTTGAATATTTCCATAGAACTTGTTCAACTACTTTACCTTTTCTTCAATACAACGAACAACTTACTGTTACTATTTCCCAAATAACCAATATATAAAGTTGTATTTTGAAAATCATATTCTAGAAATTTTCTTGAGACTCTTCAGGTAAGTGTTACTAACTATGGGATAGCTATTGAGTATGAATCCATACATAGACCACACGAGTACTATACAGTAAAGAGAGATTTGTACATTTGTTGAAAAATTTCTCTATTAACCAATCATAACCAAACCACTCAACACTGGTATTCAAACATTGTGTGTTCAAATTATGAACAATGTGATTTAAATGTGAAAGAAAACACAAATGGTTATGGTTGTCCCATTGTGATTTAATGTTTACTCTATTAAAAATAATTTTGTAAATTAGTATTCATTCTATGAAAAAGTCTTAATCATAATGTTCAAATAAAAATAATTTTAAAATTTATTATCCAGTTATTTAAAGACAGGCTCTTAAAATGACATCTGATCTCTGTATATCTCTTTCTCAATGGCCTCAGTTGGGCTTGTGCTAACATGAGGTATCAACAGACAAAAAGTAAAATTTTACATGTTAAGACAGAAGGAATTGACACGTAAGCAGAACTTTTCTCACGGGAATCCTGAGCCCAGCCTTGTAACACCGATTAGAGAAATGCATACCCCAGACTGCCACATGCCAGCTCCTTACTTATATACAATAACAAATGGGAAACTGGGATGAATGTACACCAAGATTTAATGAAACAATAAAATAATCTGTTCTCGGTACTTAGGCATAATTTACCTTTTCACAGAAAGAAATTAGGCAAATTTTACTAGATTAAGCTGATAATTACGGTTAAACCATGGCAAAATCATACCAAATACAAAAAATAAAACCTGTATAGCAGCAAAAGAAAAAATTTTGAGCAATTTTATAATTTCTTATAGACTACCAACATTGATAAACCCATGAGGAAAGAAACATGAATGTGCTTTAATGCATATACAATTTACATAAGCTAATCTTTACCTTTTGTTTCCCTTATATTTAAAAAAGATTTTTATTCTAACTACATGTTGTATGGGTGAAAGTACAAGAATCAGCATTTTGTGATATTATTTTGGTTCCAGAACTTGCATGTGATAATTATTACTTCTATGAATAAAAGATTTTAAACACAATGCATGGACTAGAGTACTTCTTAAATTGTGTGTATAAAATGCCTGTTCTTGCAGTATATTCTTAAAATGACAAAAACAGCAAAAACACGGCATGAATGTTCCACAACCACAGCATTGTATGGTTTGCTGCTGAGCTGTAGAACCTCTTTCATACAACATTCCAATCAGTTCCCAGTAATCAGTTAATTGACATGTAAGATAAAAATACAATGTGATTCTTCCAAAGGACTATAATAACAATGTTATAATTTCCAGTATCAGCATGAATCATTAATTGGATTTTATAAGAGAAAATACCAACTCACAGATAATTTCAGGAACAGCAACTGTATAGTTACACAGGTATTCTAATCAAGTATAAAGATACATCCTTAAGAAACAATTTATAAATTTTATAAAACAAATTATGCTATCCTTAAGAAACAATTTATAAATTTTATAAAACAAATTATGCTTTCTGTTTTATTTTTCATTGTGTATAAATCATTGCCAAAGTAAGGAAGGTCAGAATTTATGATTTATCATTTACATGCTAAGAATAATAAACAGGCTTTTCTAAAGGCAAACCTAAGGTTCAATGAAAATAAAGGCTTTTCTAACAATTAAAGATGGCTATTAGGTAGAATGGAGGAATAGACCACCTTGCAAAGCAGCAAATGAGCTTACTATCCACGAAACTTTTATTTGAATGCAGAATGATCATCTGATTAGGATGCAGGAGTACAGAGTACAGCTCTGAGTGAGAAATTGGATGAGATGACTTCCAAAGTCACTTCCAACCTTAATATACTGTGACTCCGAGGCACTTTCAACCCTAACATACTGTGACTCTCTTACACCTTCTATTATATACTCCAGATATATGAGCAAATATTTAAAAAATTATATTCCCAACAAAACTTAATATTACTTACCTCTGCAACCTTGAGAAATTCAGACACTCGTGTCATTCTAGTTAGAAATCGTTTGTAAATTTCTAGAGCGTCTTTACATTGGCCTTTCTTCATTTCAAAAAACTTTTCTAGAAAAAATAAAGAGATAAGCAATTTGAAAAGAGTATTCTATTCTATTTTTTTCTAAGCTTATGTTAAGATTACTACTTAAAACTTAATGTTTGAATCAAAACACTTGGTAGTAAAACTTATATGAGGTATTAAGGCACCTAAACAAAGGGAAGCTGAATAGATTAAGAAAAGTGTTATGTTCCAAGATAATCATCTCTCTCAAATAAAACAATTTAAATAATGAAAATAGAACTAAAGCAGAAGAATATATAAATTGCCACAACTGGCTAAATTCACGTTCCATGTATCCCAACATCCTGTCTTGGAAAATAGCAGCAAATTCTTACTGATGATAATCTCAAAATTTATGACTGCATTCTACAGAATCCTTATTTTCTTATTAGCTCACTATAAACTAATAATCTATAAATTATAAGGCAATAATCAATAAACCTTCCTGAATTAAATAATTCTTTACATTTTCTACACTAAGTTGATACTTGCTTTTATTGGTCATAAATTATTTCTTTCAAACATTATGATGTGGCTCTTTTAGACGGTAGAGTTTTGTGAAAAAATTTGTTTTACTATATCCTTAATGACTTTCTAGTCTATTTATGCTCTCTTTCTCAACTTTTAGCTTTCTAAACAGAAAAACGGAAGCTTATTTTGCTGTTCTCTTTCACACACTCAAGACTAGAATTCAGTCATCAGGGAACTACAGCTCCATTACACTTGCAATATGAGAGTATAATTTTTCCATACATGCTTTGAAGAAAACCAGTACTTCATCAGTGTTTAAATCAGTTATTCATTGATCATTCATTCAATAATTATTGACACTGCCGATGGAGACACAGCAGGCCATGTCTGTCTACAGTAGTTCCCAGGCAACTCTGGATTATAACTGATGGCCTAGTATCTTCTTTATACATTCATTATTTTATATTTACACATGGTTTAACATATGCTATTTTAATATTCTCTCATACTTGACAGTTATTTCATTCAGCATGTAATTTTACTTTCTTAAGGAAAGTTTAATAATATATAATTACACAAAGACTGGCTTCTTTCACTTAGTAATATGCATTTAAGATTCCTTCATGCCTTTTCATGGATTGATAGCGCATTTTCTTTTAGCACTGAATAATATCTGCATATCTTTGTTGGTGAGGTACCACCAACAATATTCAGAAGTATTTTTAATTTTCTCAAGGAAAGTTTAATAATATATAATTACACAAAGAACTAATTATCAAGAGCAGTTACTCATTACCTTCTGTTGACAGTCTTTGGGTAATTTTGCTTTTTACATGGACCTCCCCTGTAGGGTATTTAAAGGAAGCAAAAAGATCAAGAAAACAAACACATACTGTTTTCTACTTGCTAGAAGTTTAGAGAAAAGAGTCTTTTAAAATATGACCAAATCTAAGGATACTTTCTTTATCCACTCTGTCCCATTTTCTAATGCAATGGATAAACTCATGATGCTGTAAGAGGAAAGTCTTTTCTTGTTAAGAAATTTGAAAACAAGGATTTATTGAGGCAAAACATACTTTTTGTTCTTTTTACAACAATCTTCATATAAATAATTTCTTTCAAATATCCAAATTACTTCTCTTTAGTATAACCTGAGTTTCTATCTTTGCATCTGATCTTCAGCAATAATACAAAAAGAAAAATCAAGTGGAGTATCTCAATTTCCTTTTAGAACCAGTGACCAAAATTTTAACCAATTTTTTTTCTGTCTCCTCTGGATACTTTTAAAATTGTTTATATCCTCCATGATAATTTAGGACTCAGCAATAAAAAGCACTCGATCATTGTGGATTTAGATCATAATCTCATAATTGTTTCTATAATAGTAGCATTGACACAGAAAGGCAACATGTTCTATTTCACTGACACAGGCACAGCTATGAGGCTTCCCTGTCCAGACCAGCGCGGGGCCTAGGGAAACCAACACTTTTACAGAGGGGATTGGTCATCCAAAAATGAGCCTCTAACTTTCCTTTGCAGTAAAGATAACATACGTTAATTTTCAATATTTGAAATGATCAAATTTCATGTTTGTAACATGAACCTTTGTAAAGCTGTGATAAATTACCCTTGTCATACTGTATTAACTTTTGAAGGATAATTGTGCTAGGAAAGAAACCAAATGAAAAAAATTATCATCTCTGAGAGACAAACTGAGAGTTTCTACATAAGCTATTACTGATGACCATTAGTCAGGGAGACAGCTTAGTTACAAGTCAGAGTTTCATTATAGCAATAAAGCATTTGTGAAGATTTATAGCATGAATATTGATTCCAACATTAGGTGTAAAGTATTGGTCATGGAGTCCTTGATTAAAATTAACCCACAACATATTCATAAGGTTAACTCCTAGCACTATCAGGTAAACAAGTGAAAAACACACCTGCCTCAAAATTTATCAAATTGGGTGAATATGCCAAAATGTGTGAATTCAAAATGCTAGTCTGAGCATCTGGGAGTGGTTCTAATACAATGATTCCCATACTAAAGTCCCCAAACCACCAGGAACAGCATGTCTTTGGCCCTTATTAGGAATGCAAATTCTCAGGCCCCACCTCAGACCTACTGAATTAGAAACTCTGGGTTACAGGGTCAGCAACCTGAGCTTTAACAAGTTCTCCAGATATTCTTGAGGAAAGTCCTTGAACACTGCTTAAAGTACTTTTTCCTTGTCTTCTGCATAATGGACCTTTACCATAGTGACTATGCATAGGGGAAAGGGATATATCCTGACTTTTTTTTTTTTTAGAAAAATACTTTTTTAAAGAGTAGTTTTAGGTTCACAACAAAATTAAATGAAAGTTACAGAGATTTCCCATATTCTAAACATGCGTAGCCTCCCCCATTATCAACACCTCCAAAAAGAGTGCCATATTAGTTACAACTGATGAACCTACATTGAATGTCATTATCACCACAAGTCCATAGCATTTCTTACTGTTCACTCTTGGTGTTGCACATTGTATGGGTTTGGACAAATGTATAATGACATGAATCCGCCATTTTAGTATCATACAGCGTATTTTCACTGTCCTAAAACTCTGGCCAGGCATGGTGGCTCATGCCTATAATCTCAGTACTGTGGGAGGCTGAGGCAGGAAGATTACTTGAACCCAGGAGTTTGAGACCAGCCTGGGAAACAAGGAGAGGCCCTATGTCTACAAAAAAAAAAAAAAAAAAAAATTCAAAAATTAGTCAGGAGACGTGGTATGTGCCTGTAATTCCAGCTACTCGGGAGGCTAAGGCAGGAGGATCACTTGAGCACAGGAGGTCAAGGCTGCAGTGAACTGTGTTCATGCCACTGCACTCCAGTCTGGGAGACAAAATGAGACCTCCACTAAACACAGTATCTTTTTTATTGACTTCATAGCTTTGCCTTTTGTAGAATGACAGAGAGCTGAAAACATGCCTTTTCAGACTGGCTTCTTTCACTCAGTAATATGCATTTAAGGTTCCTTCATGCCTTTTCATGGATTGATAGCACATTTCCTTTTAGCACTGAATAATATCTGCATATCTTTGTTGGTGAGGTATCAGAGTTTTCAGCCCATTTTTAATTGAGTTGTTTGTTTTATTATTTTTTAATTCTAAGAGTTCTTTGTATATTTTGGACAACAGTCCTTTATTAGATGTGGTTTTCACAAATATTGTCTTCCAGTGTGTGGCACATCTTACCCTTTTCTTGACACTGTCTTTCATGGAGCAGAAGTTTTTAATTTTAATAAAGTCCAGCTTATCAATTATTTCTTTCATGGATCATGCCTGTGGTGTTGTATCTAAAATGTCACCACCATATCCAAGGTCATTTAGGTTTTCTCCTATGTTACCTTCTAGGATGTTTATAGGTTTGCATTTTACATTGAGGCCTATGATCCATTTTGAATTAATATTTGTAAAGGGTATAAGGTCTGTGTCCAGATTATTTTGGTGTATGAATGTCCAGTTGTTCCAGCACCATTTGTTCAAAAGATTGTTTTTGCTTCTTTATTATAGATCAGGTTATATAAATGTGGGTTGATTTCTGGGCTCTCTATTCTGTTCCACTGATCTATTTGTCTATTCTTTTGCCAATACCACAATATCTTGATTACTGTAGCATTATAGTAGGTTTTAAAGTGAAATAGGTCAGTCATTCAACTTTGTTCTTCTTCAATAATATTTTGTTGGCTATTCTGGGTCTTTTGCCTTATTAGAATCAGTTTGTCAATATCCACAAAGTTACTTGCTGAAATACTGAAAACTATTGCAATAAATCTATAGACCATGTTGGAAAGAACTGACATATTCACAATATTGAACCTTCTTATCCATGAACATGGAACATCTCTCCATTTATTAGTTGTTTGATTTCTTTCATAAGAGTTGTATAGTTTTCCTCATATAGATCTTATAGACATTTTGTTAAGTTTATACCTAAGTATTTCATTTTAGGGAGTGTTGATGTTAACGGCATTGTGTTTTTAATTTCAAATTCTGCTTGTTCATTGCTAGTATATCAGAAAGCAACTGACTTTTGTACATTAACCATTTTTCTAGCAACCTTGCTATAATTGCTTATTAGTTCCAGGAGTTTTTTTGTCGATTCTTTTGGATTTTCTACAATACATGGTCATATAATCTGGGAACAAAGAAGTCTTATTGCTCCATCCCAAATCTGTATACCTCTCATCTCCGTTTCTTGTCTTACTGCATTAGCTAGAACTTCCAGTATGATGGTGAAAAGCAGTGGTGAGAGGGGACACTTTGCCTTCCTCCTGATCTTACTGGGAAAGCGTCTAGCTTTTTCACCATTAAATATGATGTTAGCTATTAAGTTTTTGTACATATTCTTTATCAAGTTGACGAAGTTCCCCCTCTATTCCTAGTTTGCTGATAATTTTTATCATCAATGGGTGTTGGATTTCATCAAATTCTTTTCTTGTATCTACTGACATGATCATATGATTTTTCTCTTCTAGCTTTTTGATGTGGCAGATTACATTAATTGATTTTCAAATGTTGAACCAGCTTTGCATACCTGGGTAAATCCCCTTGGTCTTGGTTTATAATTCTTTTTATACATTGTTGGATTTAATTTGCTAATATTTTGTTGAGGATTTTTCAACTATATTCATGTAATTTCCTTTTCTTTTTAAATTTTAAATAAAATTTACTGAGCTATTATTTATATAGAATATATTACATTCATTTAAGGTGCAGATTTTATGTGTATTGGCACTTATATGCAACATCAATTACTGTCACAAGCAAGGTACATGTCAGTCCATTTTCTGCTGCTATCATGGAATACCACACACTAGATAATTTGTAAAAAAAAAAAAAAAAAAAAAAAAAAGATTTATTTGGCTCACAGTTCTTGTGGCTGGAAGTCCAAGATCAAGGGGCTGTATCTGGTAAGGGCCTTCTTGCTGCATCATAACATGACAGAAGGTATCACATGGTGAGAGACTGCACGCCTGAGAAAAGTCACTTCTTAAAAGTTTCACCTCTTAATATCACCACAATGCCAATTAAATTCCAATATGAGTTTTGGAGGGGGCATTCAAACCACAGCAGTACAGAACATTTTTATTACTCCCAAAAGATTTCTTGTGTCTCTTTGTAGTTCATTCCTTCCTCCACTCTGAACCATGGGTAACCACTGGTCTACTTTCTGTCACTGTAAGTTAGTTTGCATTTTCTAAAATTTTATGTAAATAGCCATACAGCATGAACTGTCTTTTCTTTGGTTTCTTTCAACCTAATGATTTTGAAATTCATTTATGTTATTACATAAATGTAATGGTTCATTCCTTTTTATTGTTGAGTAGCACTGTATAATATATGTATGTCTTGTTTTGTTTATGTACCTATTAATGAATATTTAGTTTATGTTTTTTTCTATTATGAACATTTTTGAACATTCATGTGCTAGTCTTTGTATGGACACTGGTTTTTATTTCTCTTGGGTAAGTATCCAGGATATGATCTTAGTGGGTCGTAAGTTAGGTGTATGTTCAACTGTTAAAGTAAAACAGTAAATGTAAAATGGTAAAATCATTTGACGTTTTACCATTTTACACTCCTATCAGATGTGTATGGGAGTTCCAGTTACTGTACATCCTCACTAATACTTGATACCATCAGTAGTTTTAATTTTAGTGAGTCTAGTAGGTCCAAAAGGTATCTTACTGTGATTTTAGTTTACATTTCCTCAGTAACTAATGACATTGAGAATTTTTTTATATCTTTGTTAGCCATTTAATATCTTCTTTCGTAAAGTGTCTGTTCAAATCTTTTGTACATTATAAAAATTGAGTTGTCTTCATTACTGAGTTCTTTATATGTTCTTGATAGGCATCCCTAAAACATAAATACATGTACTTTCTTCTCCTCTGTGACTTGTATTTTCATTCTTAATGATGCCTTTTGAATAGCATGAGTAATTTTGATGAAGTCCAACTTATTAACGCTCTCTTTTAAAGTTCATGTTTTCTGTATTTTATTTTATTTTTTTGCAGTTCTTATGTACTTTTAATGAGCTAGAAAATGCATACTATAAATAGAATATACAAATGATTTTATACAGATAAAGCATTAAAAAATCACAAATTCTATATTTGGTTATCCACAGTCTATAAAATAATACTTCCAAATTACATAGTTTTTTTTTATTATTATACTTTAAGTTCTAGGGTAAATGTGCACAATGTGCAGGTTTGCTACATATGTATACATGTGCCATATTGGTGTGCTGTACCCATTAACTCGTCATTTACATTAGGTATATCTCCTAATGCTATCCTTCCCCCCCTCCCCCTCCCCACAATAGGCCCCGGTGTGTGATGTTCCCCTTCCTGTGTCCAAGTGATCTCATTGTTCAGTTCCCACCTATGAGTGAGAACATGCGGTGTTTCGTTTTCTGTTCTTGCAATAGTTTGCTGAGAATGATGGTTTCCAGCTGCATCCATGTCCCTACAAAGGACACGAATTCATCCTTTTTTATGGCTGCATAGTATTCCATGGTATATATGTGCCACATTTTCTTAATCCAGTCTGTCACTGATGGACATCTGGGTTGATTTCAAGTCTTTGCTATTGCGAATAGTGCTGCATTAAACATACGTGAGCATGTGTCTTTGTAGCAGCATGATTTATAATCCTTTGGGTATATCCCCAGTAATGGGATGGCTGGGTCAAATGGTATTTCTAGTTCTAGATCCTTGAGGAATCACCACACTGTTTTCCACAATGGTTGAACTAGTTTGCAGTCCCACCAACAGTGTAAAAGTGCTCCTATTTCTCCACATCCTCTCCAGCACCTGTTGTTTCCTGAGTTTTTAATGATTGCGATTCTAACTGGTGTGAGATAGTATCTCATTGTGGTTTTGATTTGCATTTCTCCGATGGCGAGTGATGATGAGCATTTTTTCATGTGTCTGTTGGCTGTATGAATGTCTTCTTTTGAGAAGTGTCTGCTCATATTCTTTGCCCACTTTTTGATGGGGTTGTTTTTTTCTTGTAAATTTGTTTGAGTTCTTTGTAGGTTCTGGATATTAGCCCTTTGTTAGATGAATAGATTGCAAAAAAAATTTCTCCCATTCTGTAGGTTGCCTGTTCATTCTGATGGTAGTTTCTTTTGCTGTGCAGAAGCTCTTTAGTTTAATTAGATCTCATTGGTCAATTTTGGCTTTTGTTGCCATTGCTTTTGGTGTTTTAGACATGAAGTCCTTGCCCATGCCTATGTCCTGAATGGTATTACCTAGGTTTTCTTCTAGGGTTTTTATGGTTTTAGGTCTAACATTTAAGTCTCTAATCCATCTTGAATTAATTTTTGTATAAGGAGTAAGGAAAGGATCCAGTTTCAGCTTTCTACTTATGGCTAGCCAATTTTCCCAGCACCATTTATTAAATAGGGAATCCTTTCCCCATTTCTTGTTTCTCTCAGGTTTGTCAAAGATCAGATGGATGTAGATATGTGGTATTATTTCTGAGGACTCTGTTCTGTTCCATTGGTCTATATCTCTGTTTTGGTACCAGTACCATGCTGTTTTGGTTCCTGTAGCCTTGTAGTATAGTTTGAAGTCAGGTAGCGTGATGCCTCCAGCTTTGTTCCTTTGGCTTAGGATTGTCTTGGCAATGTGGGCTCTTTTTTGGTTCTATATGAACTTTAAAGCAGTTTTTTCCAATTCTGTGAAGAAAGTCATTGGCAGCTTAATGGGGATGGCATTGAATCTATAAATTACCTTGGACAGTATGGCCATTTTCACAATATTGATTCTTCCTGTCCATGAGCATGGTATGTTCTTCCATTTGTTTGTATCCTCCTTTATTTCACTGAGCAGTGGTTTGTAGTTCTCCTTGAAGAGGTCCTTTACATCCCTTGTAAGTTGGATTCCTAGGTATTTTATTCTCTTTGAAGCAATAGTGAATGGGAGTTCATTCATGATGTGGCTCTCCATTTGTCTGTTACTGGTGTATAAGAATGCTTGTGATTTTTGCACATTGATTTTGTATCCTGAGACTTTGCTGAAGTTGCTTATCAGCTTAAGGAGATTTGGGGCTGAGACGATGGGATTTTCTTAATATACAATCATGTCATCTGCAAACTGGGACAATTTGACCTCTTCTTTTCCTATTTGAATACCCTTTATTTCTTTCTCTTGCCTGATTGCCCTAGCCAGAACTTGCAACACTATGTTGAACAGGAGTGGTGAGAGAGGGCATCCCTGTTTTTGTGCCAGTTTTCAAAGGGAATGCTTCCAGTTTTTGTCCATTCAGTAGGATATTGGCTGTGGGTTTGTCATAAATAGCTCTTATTATTTTGTGATACATCCCATCAATACCGAATTTATTGAGAGTTTTTAGCATGAAGGGCTGTTGAATTTTGTCAAAGGCCTTTTCTGCATCTATTGAGATAATCATGTGGTTTTTGTCTTTGGTTCTGTTTATATGCTGGATTACGTTTATTAATTTGCATATGTTGAACCAGCCTGGCATCCTAGGGATGAAGCCCACTTGATCATGGTGGATAAGCTTTTTGATGTGCTGCTGGATTCGGTTTGCCAGTATTTTATTGAGGATTTTTGCATCGATGTTCATCAGGGATATTGGTCTAAAATTCTTTTTTTTTTTGCTGTGTCTCTGCCAGGCTTTGGTATCAGGATGATGTTGGCCTCATAATTCTGTATTTTAATTAAGAAATCTTTGCCTAGTCCTTGTTTTCTTCTAGAAGCTTTATAGTTTTAACCTTTATATTTAGGCCAATAATTCTTTTGATTTTACTTCTAGGCCTGCTGTGAGGCATATTATCTACTACTGAATAACAAATTACTCCAAAATTTAGCAGTTAAAGCAACAAATAAATTTCTGGTCTCACACAGCTTGTAAGTCATGAATTTGGAAGTGGCTTAGCTGGATGGGTCGGGTTCAGGGCCTCATGAGGTTATAGTCAAACCGTTGGCCATGCCTGTAGCCCTCAGTGGTCTGGGGCCAAAGGTTCTGCTTGCAGGGTGGCTTACTCACATACCTGTTGACAGAAGGTCTCAGCTTCTTGCTGTATGGAACTCTCTACAAGGCTGTCTGGTGTCCTCACAACTTTACTCCTGGCTTTCTCTAGAGCAAATGATCTAAGCAAGAACTAGTCAGGAAGACATCAAGGTGTTTCTTATAACTCAGTATCAAAATGTCACACCATTGCTTCAGCTTCATTCTATTCATTAGAAGTCTGTCTCTAAGTCCATCTCACACTGAAGGTGATAGGAGTTGATTTATATCTTTTTTTTTTTTTTTTTAGGTGGAGTCTCCCTTTGTTGCCCAGGCTGGAGTGCAGTAGTATAATCTTGGCTCACTGCAACCTCCACCTCCCAGTTCAAGTGATTCTCCTCCCTTAGCCTCCATAGTAGCTGGGACTACAGGCATGTGCCACCGTGCCTGGGTTTTTTTTTTTTTTTTTTTGTATTTTTAGTAGAGATGAGGTTTCACCATGTTGGCCAGGCTGGTCTCAAATTCCTGACCTCAAGTGATCTGCCCACCTTGGCCTCCCAAAGTGTTGGGATTACAGGCGTGAGCCACCACGCCCAGCCAATTCATACCTTTTTAGGGGATGAGTATCAAAGAATTTGTAGGCATATTTTGAACAACTAATTGAGATAAAGTTCAAAGTTCATTTCCTTCCCATGTGGATATCCAGTTGTTCTACCATAATTTGTTGAAAAGATTTTTTTAACCCATAGGTGGCATTATGAGTTCTACTTTCTTTTCCAGATGAATATTATTCATATTTCAAAAGCAAACTGAATTTTTTAAAAGTCAAGCCTACAGCAAAAGATTATTAAAAATACATAAATGAAAAATTCAAATGATGGTATTAATTCTAATAATGTACTTTCTATAAGTCTGCATTTTCAATTTTCAATTGCAATAGTTAATACAATCTTCGGACATTAATGTTGGAAGACATCTAAGACATTAGCTAATTTACCTCAGTTGTATTATAAATATTGAAGCAGAAGTGTTAGGAAACTAAATTAATGGTTCAGGATATAATACAAGATACAGGCAGATCTGAGAATATTAGCTATTTAATAGCCTGGCTTGGTAATCTAACAGTCAAATTAATTTTTTTTTTTGAGATGGAGTCTTGCTCTGTTGCTCAGGCTGGAGTGCAATGGCACAATCTCAGCTCACTGCAACCTCCACCTCCTGGTTCAAGCAATTCTCTTGCTTCAGCCTCCTGAGTAGCTGGGATTACAGGTGCCTGTCATCACATCCAGCTAATTTTTGTATTTTTAGTAGAGATGGGGTTTCACCATCTTGGCCAGGCTGGTCTCAAACTCCTGACTTCAAGTGATCTGCCCCCCACTTGGTGTCCCAAAGTGCTGGGATTACAGGCATGAGCCATTGCACCCGGCCACTTTCCTTTTCTTGTAATGTCTTTGGTTTTGAAGTTAAGGTAATGCTGGCCTCATAAAAAGAGTTAAGAAGAATCTTCTCTATTTCTATCTTCTGGAAGAGACTGTCAAGTGTTGGTATAATTTCTCACTTAAGTGCTTGGTAGAATTCACCAGTAAACCCACGTGGGCCTGATGTTTTTGTTTTCAAAGGTTATTATTGACTTAAGTATCTTTAATAGATAGAGGCCTATCCAGGTTGTCTATTTCTTCTTGTGTGAGTTTAGATAGATTGTATCTTTCAAGGAGTTGGTCCATTTCATTTAGTTATCAAATTTGTGAGCACATAGTTGTTCGTAATATTCTCTAACCTTTTTAATGTCCATAAGATCTGTAGTAGTCTCCCCTCTTTAATTTCTATTATTAGTAATTTATGTCCTTTTATTTTTTTTCTTAGTCTGGCTAGAGACTTATTGATTTTATTGATCTTTTCAAAGAACCAGCTTTTGGTTTCATCATTTTTTTCTATTGATTTCCTGTTTTCAATTTCATTGATTTACGTTCTAATTCTTATTATTTCTTTTCTTCCATTTACTTTGAACAATTTTCTCTTCTTTTTCTTGTTTCCCAAGGTGGAAGCTTAGGTGACTGATTTTAGATCTTTCTTCTAGTATATGCATTCAATACTATAAATTTCCCTATAAGCACTGCTTTCAATGCATCCTACACATTTTGATAAGGTGTATTTTCAGTGTCATTTAGTTCAAAATATTCTTAGATTTCTCTTGAGCTTTCTTCTTTGACCCATGTGTTATTTCGAAGTGTGTTTAATTTCCACCTATTCTGAGATTTTCCAGTTATTTTTGTTACTATTTTTAGTTTAATTCCACTGTGGTCTGAGAGCAGATGGTTGTATGATTTCTATTAGTTTAAATTTGTCAAGAATCGTTTTATGGTTCAGATTGTGGTCTCTACTGGTGAATGCTCCCTGCAAGATTGAGAAGAATGTGCACTCTTCTGCTTTTAGATCAAGTAGTCTATATAGATATATGTCCATTATATCTAGTTAATGGTGTTGATGAGTTCACCTTCATCCCTACTGATTTTCTGCCTGCTGAATCTGTCCATTACTGATAGAGGGGTGTTGAAGATCCAACTCTACCAGCAGATTTATCTATTTCTCCTTGCAGTTCTAGCAGTTTTTGCCACACATACTTGTTGATTGTCTGCTGTTAGGTGCATACACATTAAGGACTGTTGCGTCTGTTTGAAAAATTGACCTCTTTATCATTATGTAATGTCCTTCTTTATCTTTGATAACTGTCCTTGCTTTGAAGTCTGCCATGCCTGGAAATTAATATAACTACTCTTGCTTTATTTTGATTAGTGTTAGCACGGTATATTTTTCTCCATCTCTCTACTCTTAATTTATGTGTATCTTTATATTTAAAGTCTATTTCCTATAGACAACCTATAGTTGGGTCTTGTTTTTAGATCTACTCTGGTAATCACTGTCTTAATTGATGCATTTAGATTACTGAAGTTAAAGTGATTTTTGGTATAGTTGGATTAGTATCTACCATATTTGTTACTATTTTCTATTTGCTGCCTTTGTTTTTTGTTACTATTTTTGTCTTCCACTCTTTTTCTACCCTTTGTGGTTTTAAATGAGCATTTTATAAGATTCCATTTTCTCTCCTTTCTTAGCATATCAATTACACTTCTTTTTTACTTTTTTAGTGGTCGCCATAGAGTTTGCTATGTACATTTACAACTAATCCAAGGCCACTTTCAAATGACACCATAGTGCTTCATTGATAGTGTGAGTATCTTATAATAACAAAACATCCAAATTCCTCCCTATTATCCCTTGTATCATTGCTGTCATTCATTTCACCTATATATAAGCATATATGTATATACTTTATATAAATACATAAACATATATTATTGCTATTATTATTTTGAACAAACTGTTGTCTGTCAGAACAACTAAGAATAAGGGAAATAAAAGTTTTTATTTAACCTTCACTCACTCTTCTTTTGATATTCTTCCTTTCTTTATGTAGACCCAAGTTTCTGACCCATATGATTTTCCTTCTCCCTATAGAACTTCTTTTAGCATTTTTCACAAATGCAGATCTACTGGCAATAAATTCTTTCCCGTTGTGTTTGACTGAGAAAGTCTTTATTTCTCTTTCACTTTTAAAGGACTATTTCACATGGTAAAGAATTCTAGGTTAAGTGGGTTGTCTCAACACTAAACATTTCCCTTCTCGTTTGTATGGTTTGTGAGGTGAAGTCACACATAATTCTTATTTTTTTCTCCTCCATAGACAAAGTGATTTTTCCCTCTGGCTTTTTCATGATTTATTTCTTCACCTTTGATTTTCAATAGTTTGAAAATTATATGCCTCAAGGTAGTTCTGGGGGCATTTATTCTACTTGGTGTTCTCTGAGTTTCCTGGATATGTGGTTTGATGTCTGACATAAATTTGGGAAAATTCTCTGTCATTATTATTTCAAATATTTCGTTCCTTTCTCTCTTTTCATTCTGGTATTCCATTATACATATATGACACCTTTTGTTGTTGTCCCACAGTCTTATTCTGTTCTGACGTTTTGTTTTGTTTTTAGTTGTTTGTGTTGTCCCACAGTCTTATTCTGTTCTCACGTTTTTGTTTTGTTTTTAGTCTTTGCTCTCTTTGCTCTGTAGTTTTGGAGGTTTCTATTGATTTGTCTGCAAGCTTAAAGATTGTTTCCTCAGCCATGTCCTGTTTGCTAATAATCCCACCGTGGTTTTGATCTCTAGTACTTCTTTTTAGTTCTTTTTCAGGATTTCCATCTCTCTGCTTACACTGCCTATCTGTTCTTGCATGCTGCCTATTTTAGCCATTGCAGCCCTTAGCTTATTAATCATAATTGCTTTAAATTCCCAGTCTGATCATTCCTTCATCCCTGCCATGTCAGGTTCTGATGCTTGCTCTGTCTTTTTGAACGTTTTTTTGGTCATTTACTATGACTTGTAATTTTTTTCTCAATAGCTGTACATGATGTACCAAGTAAAAGGAACTGCTGTAAATGGGTCTTTATTAATGTGGTGTTAAGGTGTGGGGAGGTCAAGTGTTCCATTGTCCTGTGTTTAGGTCCCACTTTTTAGTGAGTCTATGCCTCTGGATTGTGAACTTCACAAATGCTTCTTGGTTTTTCCTCTTGGACAAGATAGATGCAGTGGGCTAGAGTTGGGTATTTCTCTTGCCCTACACCAGTTAGGCTCTGATAAAATCTCAGCACATCAGGTGAGACTCTGGTTAAGTAGTTGCTCCTTCTTAAGAACAAGAGTGCTCTGGCGTATTTCAAAATGGTTCCTTTTCTTCTCCCCGTCCTGGAAGCACAAGCAGATTTTTCCCTAATATTTACTATAGGAGCCTAGTTGAGCTCCTGGAGGTAAAACAAAAGTGGTGCTCCCTATGACTGGGTTCCCTAGGAGTTTTAAACTCTCAGACTTGGCCACATTGAGCCTCCAACAATTCATCAATTACAGTTCAAATCTTCCTACTTCAACACTAGTTCCTATGGCAGTTTCCATTCATGAGTCTCTGTTCCAGTAATCCACGACTCCTTGTATTTGGCTGTCTCCCCAGTCTTGGGGGCAGAGGTTTTCTCTATGTCTTCACGTCTCTTGTGGATCCCAGAAGAGCTATTGAGTTTTCAGTCTGTTCAGTTTTGTACTTATTTTTAGGACAGAGTTGTGACTTCTAAGGTCCTTCCATGTGGAACCAGAAACCAGAAGTCAGATTTATCTACCCAGACTTTTCAGGGACACTGACTCTAAGCTCATTCTACTCCTTGGGGACCCGTAATGTCACTAAAAGTTCTAGCTGTCTGAGTGGAGGCTTTATGGGGATTAAGTTATAAAAGGAAATTAGATCCAGTGACTACACAAGACTATCTGTGGTTATATCCTCAGTTTTCTGAATGCATAGTTTGAGTAGATATACTTTAAAACTAGCAGAATCCGCACTGTTTTTCTGATTTCTGCAAAGATACAGGGGTAGAAATTCCATCACATCCTCAGTATACTTGCATATTTGTTTTATGAAAAGATGTATGTATTTGAGAGGTTAACAGTAGATTATAAACTTAATCAGGTGATAACTGCTAGTGTGCAGGTTTCCAGATACATCCTCATTTACCAGAAGAAAATCAACGCAGCTCCTGGTACCTCATATGTAGTTACAGAACTATGTAATGCTTTTATCTCTACCTCAATAAGCAGAAACCACTGGAAGCAGTTTTCTGTCATCTAGCAGAGATGCCATTAAAGCCTCACTGTCTTATTTCAGGGATATCAACCTCTTGGCTGTTATACTCCCATAGGATATCATTTCGATGATATAAGGTTGAATGTATGTAGTGGGCAAGAACTGAAGGTATCTTAGCTGCCTTGATAAGTCACATGCATGTCAAAGTATGGGAGACAGAATCCATGAAAATTCAGAGATCAGCCACCTCAATGAAGTTTCTAAGGGCCCCGAAGTCTGTGCATTTCAGAGAAATTCCTTCCATGTCAAAGAGAAATTTTGTACCTTGCACTATTTGTAACCAAAAAGGGGCAGAAGTCTGCTACGCTGCTTTGGTGGCAACATAGAGGACATGTGTATGTGCTGCAAAGCATTTGGTATAGTGTCATATATGAGTCAGGCCCAGACTAAGGGAAGACTCTGCAACTTCTCCAAACTGATGCCATGTGGGGCTCTGTTTCAGCAGATCTAAAGGTACTCAAAGCGTGTACAGAAGATTCAAATGCTGTAGAGTGCCTTTGGTGCACTCCAATACAGGCCTCCAGTGCTTTGGAGTAGAGCCATGTCTTCTTCAAACAGTAGCTAATCTCCTTTGGAAAAAATGCTCTTGGTTTACTTTTATCTCAGTTTACCTTGGTTTATTTTTACCTACCTTTTACTTTTAGAGACTTAAATTTTGACCAAAGAACATCAAGTGATCATCAGACCTAAAGTGGGTGTTATCTAACGTACCAAACAATAAAGTTGAACAAGTGCAATCATACTCCATTATCAAAAGAAGTAGTCTATAAGAGACAAGCTTCAAGCAGGCTGTGAATAAGCAGGTAGATTGTATGAACAGATGGTTCATATTCTCAGTGCATCTTTCTCTTTCCCATTTCTTCCTCAGATTATACCATGGACTCTAGAGGAGTTCCCTATCACCAGCTGACTGAGGAAGAAAACATTCAAATTTGGTTTAGAGATGGTTCCTCATGTTGGCACCACCTGGAAGTGAAAAGCTGAATAATGTCCCCACAAAGGGATGGCTTTGACATAGAAAGAAATCTTCACAGTGAGTCAAATTTCCAGAAATATATCTATCTAATTTTCTACTTTTTGGAAAAGGAAAAATAGTAAGACACATTGATCTACACCAAATTATGTGTAGCAACTAACTGTTGGCCTGGATGATAAGGTACTTGAAAAAAATAAAACTGGAGGATTGGTGACAAGGAGGTCTGGAGAAAAGGTGATGGATGGACTTCTCAGAATGGATAGAGAGCATGAGACTATCTTCATCCCACTTGAATAAAAACCAAAGGGCATATCCCACAAAATGGCTCTTGCTAATCAGAGGGCTAAGAGAACTCTATAGGAAGTGGGCATGATATCAGGAACGGAGGTCATGAATAGGCTGAACAGCATAGGCTTCCCATCGCCAAGGTTTATATGCCTATCATCACTGCTGAGTCCTCAGTTGGCCAATACCCTGGATCAACAGTGAGCTTTCATTGCAACACAATAGTCCAAGGAGACAAGCCATCCACCAAGTAAGAGGTTGAGGATTAATTCCTTTTACTAGGGTGGCTAGCAGCAATCTGTCTACACGAGGATTAGCACCCAGTTATCCTAGATATGGATTTACCATCTCTGCCCACATCGTTCTGCCAGTATCGCCATCTGTGGACTTACTCACTATTATGGTATTCCACACAATATTGCCTGCCAAGAAGTGAGACAAGAGACTCACCCTACAGAATTCATCAATCTTACCGTGTATCCCATCAGCCCAGACATGTTTCAGCTGTTCCACCTACCGAGTAAGTTAATAACACCATCATTGTAGCAAGCAAAAAGTTTGATAAGATCTTTGAAAAGAAGCATAAATGCTGCATTTATGACACCATTTGTTAGTTCGTTTGGATGCACCTAGAAAAACAGAAAAATTTAATATTAGCTGCATATCAAGTCATAATTTTTCTTGAATCACATTAAAATGTCTCGAACGACTACTAAGAAATTCATGAATATTCTACAAACGTTGGCAATTCATTTAGTAACCCTACCAATATCAAAAGATGGACTACATATGTTTTTGCTTCAATTTAAGTCAATGAAGTTAGTCTTATCAATTAAAAGACAGATATATGTGCATATATATATGTCTTTATATAGATTAATCCATAGATTATTCAAATTTAACTTTTGAACATCTGGTGTTTTGTTACTTTTACTGTTATGTTACATTTCTTCCACTTCTCCTATCTAATAGTTTCTGTGAAAGAATTCAGACTCCAGGGTCCTGCAATGACTCAGTGTGGAAGAATAGCATGGGGAATACCTTAGTCAGCTACCTCTAAAATAACTCTAGAGACTCATAATTGTTCATCCATTCCAAACTACTCTAATCATCAACACAAAGGTGCATAATTTCTCCCTATTCCTCAATCCTTTTCTTTTTCCCTTTATGACCTTCTCTTTCAAGACAGAATCCTTACTAAGGGCAAGGAAAGTAAAGAAAAATAAATGAAAAAAAGAAAAACAAATTAAAAGGCAATTCAACAGATACTTAGTGAAGTCTTTATTGTAAAATAAAGTCTTTATTGTAGTGAAGTCTTTATTGTAAAATCTGTTAAAAAAATAAGGTGGTTTGCTGCTTTTATGAAATTTCACAGGAGTTAGGTGTTGTGATTAGCACCCAATTATAGACTAAACCATACAATCGTAACAGAGACACTAAGTTACTAAAATTTGAGGAAAATCTTTGTTGTAGGCAACTACCAAAATACAAAAAGGCTGAACAATATGAGTTAAGAATGTCTCTAATGTCAAAATATTTTATTTCCATGAATCAGATTTCAGATTTTTTTTTTTTTTTTTGAGACAAGAGTCTCATTCTGTTGTCCAGACTGGAGTGCAGCGGCATGATCTCAGTTCACTGCTATCTCTGCCTCCCAGGTTCAAGCGATCCTCTCACCTCAGCCTCCCAAGTAGCTAGGATTACAGGCATGCACCACCACACCTGGCTAATTTTTTTTTTTTTGGTATTTTTAGTAGAGACAGGGTTTCACCATGTTGGCCAGGCTGGTCTCAAACTCCTGACCTCAAGTGATCTGCCCGCCTTGGCCTCCCAAAGTTTGGGATTAAAGGTGTGAGCCATGCCCAGCCTCAAGCCTCTTCAAAATTAATTTTTTTATTTTAAGATAATTCTAAATTTACATGCAGTGTAAGAAGGAACACAGAAAGATCCCATATACCATTTACCCAGTTTATCCTAATGGTAACATCCTATAAAACTATAGTACAATATCATAACCAGGATATTGACAATGAAACAATTCACTAATTTATCTAAGATTAAACACAATTCTTTGGTGGATAGTGTGTGATTTAAGCAATCCACATAAAATGGTTTCTAGGCCAGGCATGGTGGCTCATGCCTGTAATCCCAGAACTTTGGGAGGCCGAGGCAGGCAGATCATGAGGTAAGGAGATCGAGACCATCCTGGCTAGCACGGTGAGATACCATCTCTACTGAAAATGCAGAAAATTGGCCAGGCATGATGGCGGGTGCCTATAGTACCAGCTGCTTAGGAGGCTGATGCAGTAGAATGGCGTGAACCCGAGAGGCGGAGCTTGCAGTGAGCGGAGGTTGCGCCACTGCACTTCAGCCTGGGTGACAGAATGAGACTCCGTCTCTAAAATAAAATAAAATAAAATAAAATAAAATAAAATAAAATAAAAGATTTCTAACAGCAAGTCATTTAGCTGCCTGAAGGCACATCTTGCAGATACTTCATCGTGTCAAGTACAATAGGAAGCCACTATCCTACACAGAACATGATGTTCTAAGAATGTACCATTCATATTTTTCCATGAGGTATGTAAACACCTGGTAAACTGCTTAGAAAAATCAGGGGGAACCTAAACAATCCTTACCGATCTTAACAGTCTAAACTAAGTATTCATCTAAATGAAGATCTACAGTTGCTTCCCAAGGAAATCTTTGGATTTACCTGTAGCCCATCTTCAAATGAAAGACAACATTGATTGTGTAAGAAACATTTTCTAGTGAGATACATACATCAAATTCAAGCAGTGCATCAATTTGTCCCTGCAGTATTGGCATACTCTTTAGTAGCTTTTCGGGAGCCATTGTCCTCATTACACCATCAGCCCTACAGTAAAAAAAAAAAAAAAAGATACAATTTCATTGGATATGGACAATTCAAGACCATATGCATTGTTCTAAGCTATTCCCCCATACCACCCCATTTTCTTATTAATCCCGTGGGATCAATTTGAGGCATTACAAGGTTGTAGTCGTTTTCCCTCTCTATCTATTATCTATTCTTATTCCACTGCACAGGCAATGCTTGTTTATTTTCTATCTATACTGCCCTTAGGAAGAAAGCAATGCGGTCTGGATAAAAGAGGCAAGTTGCATTTCTGAATGGATTTTTCTAACTCTGTAATAAAGGTAATAGTGTTGAAAAGTATGTTTTCTTTTCTTTCTTTCTTTTTTTTTTCTTTCTTTCTTTCTTTTTTTTTTTTGAGAGAGTCTCCCTTTGTTACCCAAACTGGAGGACAACGGCATGATCATAGCTCACTGTAATCTTGAACTCCTGGGCACAAGTGATTCTCCTGCCTCAGCCTCGTGAGTAGCTGGAACTACAGATGCATGCCACCACATCCGCTTAATTTTTTAAAAATTTGTTTTGGTAGGGATGGGAGTCTCACTATGTTGCCCAGGCTGGTCTTGAACTCCTGACCTCACAGTCCTCCCTCCATGATCTACCAAAGTGCTGAGACTAAAGCCATGAGCCACTTTGCCCAAAAAGATAAACTTTCTAAAAAGCCAGTTTTTTTTCTTTTTTTGAGAAAGAGAAAACATGTCTGAGAGGTTTATAAAACACATATGACTTGGAGTACAGGGTTGATGCTATTAACCATCAAGGGAAGAAAAATGCATGCTGATAAGAACACTTTTCCCAAACAAAGGTTAAGAGTTTAGCTACAGAAGATGAGATTGAAGGTTAATGCTGATGTCAGAGGGTGCACTGCCCCATCTCCACCTTCAGGTCTCTTAGCAAGCCCTTGTATCCAGTGATGGTGATGGTTGAGAAGCAGCAGTACAACTTTCAGGGTCTCTCCCAGACCAACAGTGGAGAAAGCAACCCGAAGTGTCCACATGTGTTCATACAGGGGGGTAGAAGTTTCTAGGAAGGCCATGGACCTATTGCAGAGGTCACAATGCAGCTGGGAACATCAGCAATGGTTGCACGGTGCCATGTAAGAAGTTAGAGGAAGGCATATGAACTAGAATCATCTCTCGTGAGAAGAGGGTGAAGGAAAACACCTACTATAATAAAGTATTCATCTACAATAAATTATTTTCAATATGCAAGTTGATGTTTTTCACCACCATGGTAAAAAAAAAAGTAGCCCAAAACTAAGGTTAGGTTAGCCATTGCAAAAATAAAGTTACATCTTTTTGTGTGGATTCTTGAGACTAAAAATATTAAAGCTGCTCTAGTACCTTGCATTATTTCAAATAAGGAACAGATATAAGATATGCACAAATATGTGGCTGAATGCTTCTGACTAGATTTATACAACTATTTAGAGGGAAATAAATGGTAATTATAGACAAAATTCAAGTGTTTCTGTTTCAGTGAGGTTTTCTTTATTGGTAGTATCAACAATTAGTTTGATTATGGTGTGTGCATGTGTGTGTTTATGTACGTGTTTTCTAGGATGATACTATCCCTCAAAAACAGATCAAAGTTCAGATTCACCTCAATCAAAAAAACATTCATATAGCTATTGTCTATTTTCCATCTTTTTTGTTGTTTTTTTTTTTTTTTTTTTTTTTAGACACAGGGTCTTAGAGACAGGGCTGCCGAGGTAGACTGAAATGGCACGAACGTAGCTCACTGTAGCCTCAGTCTCCTGGGATCAAGCAATCCTCCTGCCTTAGCCTCCCAAGCAGCTGGGACTACAGGCATGCACCACCACACCTGACTACTTTGTTTGATTTTTAGTAGAGAGAAAGTCCCACTACATTGCCCAGGCTGGTCTTTAACTCCTACATTGCCCAGGCTGTTCTTTAACTCCTGAGCTCAAATGATCCTCCCAGGTTGGCCTCCCAAAGTACTGGGATTACAGGTATCACTGTGCCAGGTCAAATTGCTATTGTCACCTACAGTCACTATACTTTTAAGTGAATCTTGTCTTAATTCCCTCCTTCGTAAATTATTTGCAGGTACATACATGTTTAAAAATTTTGAGTTAATTTTAACAAATAAAATGTTATATAATTTGTCCTGGGGTTAGAGAGAAGAAAAAAATGTGATAGAATATAAACTGAGAAGCAAATCAGATTTTTCTGCATGAAGATATAAATAAAATAATGCATATTACAACTTCAAGGCTAACTTCTACAATATTATTTATTGAGTTTCTTTTTTTAGGTTATTGTAAACTGGGCCTTCAAGAAAATTAGCTGGCATTTAAGCTTAGTTAAAATAAATCAAGTATGCCTCAAGGACTTATTCTCCTCTAATAAATATAAGAAAGACAAAAACATACCCTTTCTTCACCCTGGCAAAATCAAAGGCCATCTGTCTGTAAGAAAAAGCCTTTTCATTCAAATATCTACTATAGCGCCTTATGAAGGTAGACATATCATAACCTGGGGGAGTGGAAAGAAGAAATAAAACTAATTAATAAAACACCTTCAACTGTGCTTTGCATACTACTATTTTTTTTAAACTCTCTAAATGGTAATAGTCCTAGGATAGGGTCAATAACTGTGTCAGACCTCATTTAAAATCCTGCTTCTAGGCAAAAAACTTTTGACATGAGGCATTCCAGGATGATTCAATTACTTATTCCACCATTCCAGTACATAATATGTTTTTAAATTTTCCTTGAATTTTTGTTCATCTTTCAAATAATAGCCAGTTTCAGACTTAATTCATGCAGCCATCTGATAATGTTCCATTTGCTTGATGTGCTTTCTTTACACATAACAGATAAACAGTGAATATGATCAATGAGCAAATGAATGCAGTTCAAACCCTATTAATCCACACGAAAAATTTATTTAAGACTGGAATCACTTTTTTTTTTTTTTTGAGACGGAGTCTTGCTCTGTCGCCCAGGCTGGAGTGCAGTGGCCGGATCTCAGCTCACTGCAAGCTCCGCCTCCCGGGTTCACGCCATTCTCCTGCCTCAGCCTCCCGAGTAGCTGGGACTACAGGCGCCCGCCACCTCGCCCGGCTAGTTTTTCGTATTTTTTAGTGGAGACGGGGTTTCACCGTGTTAGCCAGGATGCTCTCGATCTCCTGACCTCGTGATCCGCCCGTCTCGGCCTCCCAAAGTGCTGGGATTACAGGCTTGAGCCACCGCGCCCGGCCATGGAATCACTTTTTTTAATTGAGAAGGCATTGTTTATTTCATTGTCTCCTGTACCTTCATAAAAAACAACTGTGGGTCTAGCACACCCACTATTACTTTTTAAGGTAAACATGTGGTAAAAATCCCCAAAATAAACTTAATATATATTTTATATGCTGAGTTGTCTATAATTAAATATTTTAAAGCTATATTTAAATGTAATTATTTTTACATTCTTAAATATTCAATGAAGCTATCAGTTGCAATGATTTTGGATTAATAGTCTCACTTCAAAAATCAAAGCATTGGCAAAAGATTATAAAATACAAATATTCTCACCATGGGATCCACTTTTGTCCAAAAAATTGCTGAGATTGAACAGTGTATTTCTGGAAGCCAAATACTGAATAAATCTCTGAAAAACAAAAATTAGAATTAAATATACATATGCTTAAATCATACCTTTAAACAATTTCTGATACTAAAGGGATTTTTTTTTTTTTTGACAAATTCTCATTGTGATCTCTTTTGCTCAGTTATAAAGTTTCCTAGAATGCTGAATGTCTCTGAAAGGAAAAAAAGCTTTGTGAATTAGAATTAAATTGTATGATCTTTCATTTCTGCACATAATGGAAATACTACAATTTATTAGGATTCAGTAGACATCCTACATAAAATTGGTAATTTTAATTTTATCAGTATTTTCCAAAATAAACATCTTATGAATGCAATTTTCACTCAAAGATTCAAAGGAATCTTTCCTATGGGAAAAATAATTCTATTGTTTTTTCTTCTAACATTTTTGCTTAAAAATAGGTTTACATGGTATATCCATTTCTTGAACCTATAATTTTAATACAGGCATATCTCATTTTATTGAGCTTTATTTTTATTGCACTTTTTGCAAATTGAAGATTTGTGGCAACCCAGGGATAAGCCAGTCTATCAGTGCTCACTTTGTGTCACATTTTGGTAATTCTCACAATATTTCAAACTTTTTCTTTATTATTATATCTGTTTTGGTGATCTGTCATCAGTGATCTTTGGTGTTACTAATGTAATTGTTTTGAGGTGCCACGAACTGTGCCCATAAATAATGGCAAACTTAATCAGTAAATGTTGCGTATGTTCTGACTGCACCACCGCTGGTTGTTTCCCTGACTTTCTCCCTCTCCTCAGGCCTCCTTATTCCCTGAGACACAACAATATTGAAATTAAGCCAGCTAATAACCCTACAATGATCTCTAGATATTCAAGTGAAAGGAAGAGTCACACTCTCACTTTAAGTCAAGAGCTAGAAGTGATTAAGCTTAGTGCGAGTGGCATGTCGAAAGCTGAGAAAGGCCAAAAGCTAGCTCTCCTATGCCAGTTAGTCAAGTTGTAAATATAAAGGAGAAGTCTTGAAGAAAATTAAAAGTGCTACTTTAGTGGACACACAAGTGATAAGAAAGTGAAATAGCTTTCTTGTTGATATGGAGAATGTTTTAGTGGTCTGGATAAAAGATCAAACCAGCTACAACATTCCCTTAAGCCAAAGCTTAATTCAGAGCAAGGCCCCAACTTTTTTTCAATTCTAGGAAGGCTGAGAAAGGTGAGGAAACTGCAGAATAAAAGTTGATGCTAGCAGAGGTTAGTTCATGAGGTTTAAGCAAAGAAGTCATCTCCACAATATAAAAGTACAAGGTGAAGCAGGAAGTGCTAATGAAGAAGCTGCAGCAAGTTATCCAGAAGATCTAGCTGACATAATTTATGAAGGTGGCTACACAAAACAGATTTTCAATGTAGGCAAAGCAGCCTTCTACTGGAAGAAGATGCCATCTAGAACTTTCTTATCTAGAAAGGAGAATATAGTACCTGACTTCAAAACTTCAAAAGACAGCCTGACTCTCTTGTTAGGGGCTAATGTAGCTGATGACATGAAGTGGAGGTCAATGCTGATTTACCATTCTGAAAATCTAGGGCCCTTAAGAATTACACTAAACCTACTCTGCCCACGCTCTATAAATGGAACAACAAAGCCTGGATGACAGCACATCTGTTTACAGAATGGTTTACTGAATATTCGAAGCCCACTGTTGAGACTTACTGCTCAGAAAAAAAAGATTCCTTTCAAAATATTACTGCTCATTGACATGCACCTTGTCACCATAAGAGCTCTGATGGAGATGTAGAGAGATGCATGTTGTTTTCATGACTGCCAACACAATGCTCATTGTGCAGCCCATGAATCAAGGAGTAATTTTTACTTTCAAGTCTTGTTATTTAAGAAATGCATTTTGTAAGGCTATAGCTACTATAGATAGTGATTCCTCTGATGGATGTGAGCAAAGTAAATTGAAAACCTTCTAGAAAAGATTCACCATTCTAGATGCCATTAAAACATTTGTGATTCATGGGAGGACATACAGATACCAACATTAGCAGGAATCTGGAAGAAGAGCATTTCAGCCCCTATGGATGACTTTGAGGGATTCAAGACCAGTAGAGGAAGTAACTGCAGATGTGTGGGAAAACAGCAAGATAACTAGAATTAGACATAGAGCCTGAAGATGGGACTGAATTGCTATAATCTCTTGATAAAATTTGAATGGATGAGGAGTTGCTTCTTATGGATGAGAAAGAAAGTGGTTTCTTGAAATAAAATCTTCTCCTGGTAAAGATACTGTGAACATTGTTGAAATAACAACAAAGGGTATAGAAATTACATAAACAGCTGATAAAGCAGTAGCAAGGTTTGAGAGATTAACTCCAATTTTGAAAGAAGTTCTGCTGTAGATAAAATGCTATCAAAGAGCATTGAATGCTACAGGGAAATCTTTTGTAGAAGGAAGAGTCAATTGATGTGGCAAACTTCACTATTGTCTTATTTTAAGAAATTTCTGCAGTTACCTCAACCTTCAGCAACCACCATCCTAATCAGTCAGCAGCCATCAACATCAGGGCAAGACTTTCTAGCAGTAAAGATTACAACTCACTGAAGGCTCCGATGATCATTTGATCATCATTTTTTTAGCAATAAAGGATTTTAAAATTAAGATATGTACTTTTTTAGACATAATACTATTGTACACTTAAATAGAGTACAGTATAAGTGTAAATGTAACTTTTACATGCACTGGGAAACCAAAACATTTGTGTGACTCACTTTATTGCAATATAAGGTTTTTTTTGCAGTGGTCTGGAATCAAACCCGCAATATCTCTGAGGTATACCTATACCTCATATCTCTAAGACAATGTCTAGCTTAAAGTTTATTTTTTGTTAAATAACTAAGGAGAAGATTAAACTTGTATTCTAGATGATCTGGAACTGTGTATTTCCTTTTCTTTTTCTCCAAATTAGTGAAAATTCAAAGAGCCTTAAATCATCACCATGCTCTTCCTAAAAGCCTCCTTCCTCCATCAAAAAGAGAGAAAAGTTTACTTAGTTTACCTCATTTCCATGCACCATGAGATGATGTGTTGTCACTAAAGCCTTAAACACAACCACCCAGCTACTGTTTGTTGCCCGCTCAAAGAGAGTGTCGGCCATCTGAGGAATATTAACATTGGTCTCGTTGGTAGCCTGGATCAAATCTACGAAAATAGAAGATATTAATCAATGATATTAACAATTACATACAAAAATTCATTCCAAACTTGGAACATATAAACCTGTTTACTAAAATATGACCTCAAAAGTACTTTGATAATAGCTGATAACAAAATTTAAAAAAATTAAACTGTAATATTTTACCCATGGACATGTACATATATTATTTACCCAATATATTTATTTATTCTCGAGTATATTTTGCTTCTTAATTTTATTCTGTACTCTCTTCTGAATTTACTTGTTTGCTGGTACTTATGCCATTTTTAAAATTATAAACTCCAGGAAGGCTAAGCCTCATATATTTAATCTTCTTTGTTACTGTTATAAGCACAATGTCTCAAATGTGGGCATTTATTCGATATGCCATTTGAAGGCAATAACATAAACGTACTCTTCAAACTTAATAGCTAAAAGTATATCTCATTTGGATTTGAACTTTGAAAGGTGATAGTAAATACACTTTTCACATGAGTGGCAGAATGAGGTCAAATATTAAAAGAGAAAAGAATTCTATATACATGTAAGCTTTCGTAGAACATGCATACATTAAATTACTATAATTTGACCTGAGTTTATACGAGAGTAAACCTTTATAATATATTTACTGTTCACATCTACATATTATTAGTATGAGTCCAGGTGTATTTTCTTTATTTTTTATTTTTTATTTTTTTTGAGACAGAGTCTCACTCTGTCACCCAGGCTGGAGTGCAGTGGCGCGATCTCCGCTCACTGCAAGCTCTGCCTCCCGGGTTCATGCCATTCTCCTGCCTCAGCCTTCCGAGTACCTGGGACTACATGTGCCCACCACCACGCCCAGCTAATTTTTTGTATCTTTAGTAGAGACAGGGTTTCACCGTGTTAGCCAGGATGGTCTTGATCTTCTGACCTCGTGATCTCCCCGCCTCGGCCTCCCAAAGCGCTGGGATTACAGGCGTGAGCCACCGGAGTACATGTGTATTTTTTTTTTTTAATTATCTACTGGCCAACAGGGAGTGCCCAGCATTCAGAAAAGCAGTTAATGCTGTCAAGAGTTAGCTGGGACAACCAAAGATCATGTGCTAAGCAACAGAAGCTAAGCCACAGCCGGACAGTACAGACTTAAGTACTTCCAACAGTACAGGATGACCTCTTCAGGACAGCAGACACTGCACGACTTCTGTTACAGTCCACACTTATCTTGCAGAGACCTGCATGTGATACCCATTTCCTAGGCAATCCCATGCAACAAACATGCACTTGCAACAAAAATGCACCTGTATTCTTCTTACTCCAAATCCACACTTGGTAATCATTAAACTATACATTTTATGCATTGCATTTCTCTTCAAAATAAATGTTTTTAAAAATTGATATTCCATCACTGAAAAATATCTATAAACTCCTTAGACTAAAGGATATCAATAATTGTTCTGAATTACAAGTAGATCAAGGCAGGCTTACTTCTTAATTTACACTGATTTTAAATTTCTGTCATCATCCCCTTTCCATCAACACCCTTCTCTCAATATTTTCCTTTATTGAACTTTTCCTGATCCCTTTCAAATGCAGTCCCATGTGGCCTTCCTGTGCTTTAAAACTTGAGGCACACTGTTCCTGCTGGGTGTTCAGAATAGATGTATATTTGTCATAACTTCTACCATGCCACAGCTCCTTAAAAGTGATAATGTCTGTTTCATGTACAGCACTTTGCAGAGCATTGTGTACAATATTTGTTGACACAAAAGTATAAAAGACACACTTTAGCTAAAATAATCAAATGAGTTAACATTTGGAAGGTGTAAATAACTCAGTGAACCAATATTTTCCAAGTGACTAGTGCGTAACATTACAAAATAATGCATGAGTAAAAAAATCTATTCAAAGTATGATATAGACCAATGCATTTTAATGTAACAGAAAGTAAAAAAAAATTCACTGATACAGTTTCAGAGTCAACGTTGCAATTTAAACTTAAGAAACTACAACTTGGAGAATTGTAGTGTAGTATCAAAAGAATATTCACAATTTTCTGAAAAGGTTATTAAAATGGTCCTCATTTTTTCTAACTGAATATCTTTATGAGGCCAAGTTTTCTTCACACACTCTTACTAAAATAATATTACCAAACAGATTGATTACAGAAACAGATATAAATGCTCATCTTTTATTGAGTAAGAAATCAAAAAGATTTATAAAAATGTAAAATGATAATACTCTTTTCACTGTTTTTTTAAAACAATTATTTCCCCTAAAAGTATTATTTGTATTAACATGTTTATATGTAATATGTTAACAGATTTATTATTGTTATTTAAAAGTGAATTTTAAAAAATTGTCCCAGCTGTAATTTTTAATATAGTAAATATCTCACATACACAAAAGCTTTTTCAGTTCCTTAGTAATTTAAGAGCACAAAAGAGTCTTGAGACCAGTTTGAGAGCAACTATTCTTCATCTACAGATACTCCTTGACTTATTGTGGGTAACATCTTATACACTCACCGTGAGTTAAAAATATTATTAAGTTGAAAAAGCACTTAACACACCGATCCTACTGGACATCATAGCTTAGCTTAGCCTACCTTATATGTGCTCAGAACACTGACGTTAGCCTATAGTTGGGCAAAGTCATCAAACACAAAGCCTATTTTATAATAAAGTGTTGAATATGTCATGTAATTTATTGAATACTGTACTGAACATCAAAAACAAAATTGTTTCACACCATTGTAAAGTTGAAAAGTCAGAGGTCGAACCATCATAGGTCAAGGCCTTCTGTATACCTCGAAAGAGAATTGCTAGGTTGTAGGGTATGCACATATTTAACTTGAAAGTTTTTTTCCATATTGATTGCTCCAAATACTCTCAAAAGTAGTTATTATATAAGTTTCTACTGCTCTACTCTCTCACCAAAAAGATAATTTTCATTTAAAGAATTTAAAAAACAAAGTATAGATATAAACATACAGAAAATAATTCTATAAAATTGTGAGATCTAAATGCTATGTACAGGTCATGTATCAGTTTCTTAGAACTCTAAGTTTTATTTGAACTTGGGAAGATGTATCTGGTATCTTTTTGGTAGTTTATAAAACAGCTTTATTGAAGTATAGTTGACAGTAGAATTGCACATATGTAAAGTGTACTATTTGATAAGTTTTGACAAATCTATACATTCATAAAACTATCACCAAAAATAAGATAATTAACATATCCATCACCTCTAACAGTCTCCCCATATCCTTTAAAAATTCCTTTTTCTCTTCTCCTGCTGTTCCTTAGCAACCATCAATTTGCTTTCAGTCAATATAAATAAATTTGCATATTCTAAATTTTATGTGAAGGGAATAAAACTTTTTTCTTGAGAGGGAATGACTGGATTCTTTCAGTTAGCTAATTATTTTGAGATTTATCCATGTTATTGAATATATCAATAATTCATTCCTTTTTATTCTGGAGGTATATTCCATTATATGAACATACAAAAATTATTTATTCATTCACCTATTGATGAACCTGTTGATGAACTAAAGATGATTCCAGTGTTTGGCAATTACAAATAAAGCTGCTATGAACATTTACATGTATCTATTTATATGGACATATGCCTTCATTTCTCCTGGGTAATTTTCTAGAAGTAGAATAGTTGAGTCATTTTTAAGTAAACATTTAATTTTAGGGAACTGCTTTCAGAAAGCTGTTTTTCAAACTACCAAAAATATTCCATATATATCGTCCCAAGTTCAAATATTTAATTTTAGGGAACTACTTTCTTGCCTGATGGCATTTCTACTATGTTACATTACCACCAGCAGTGTATGAGCATTCTAGTTGCTCTACATCCCTGTCAAGACTTGATATGGTCTTTTTTTTTTTTTTTTCTATTCTATTCTAACAGGTATGTTGTGGTATCTCTCGGTGGTTTTTCTTTGCATTTCCCTAATGACTATAATAGTGTTAAACATTTATGTCATGAACTTTTCATTTGTTTGTTTGCCATTGGTATACATTCTTTTCCTTTTTTTTTTTTTTTTTTGAGACGGAGTCTCGCGCTGTCGCCCAGGCTGGAGTGCAGTGGCGCGATCTCGGCTCACTGCAAGCTCCGCCTCCCGGGTTCACGCCATTCTCCTGCCTCAGCCTCCTGAGTAGCTGGGACTACAGGCGCCCACCACCGCGCCCGGCTAATTTTTTGTATTTTTAGTAGAGACGGGGTTTCACTGTGGTCTCGATCTCCTGACCTTGTGATCCGCCCGCCTCGGCCTCCCAAAGTGCTGGGATTACAGGCGTGAGCCACCGCGCCCGGCCCCTATTTTTATTGAATTATTTTATTATTGAGTTATTCTGTATCAAGTCCTCTATCATATATGTGACTTGAAAATATTTCCTCTAAGTCTATGGCTTCTCTTTCCATTTTCTTAACAGTGTCTTTGAAAGAACAGAAACTTTAAATTATGATGAAGTCCTATTTATGGAGGCTTTCTTTTATGGACTATACTTTTGGAGTCATATCTAAGAAATCCAAGGTCACAAAGATTTTCTATGTTTCTTCTACACATTTTATAGTTTTAGGGTTGTATGTACACTTAGGTCAATAATACATTGTTAGTTTTTATAAATGGTATGAGGTATGGATGTTTTATTTTTCTGCATATGGATATCAAATTGTTCTAAAGCCATTTGCTGAAAAAAAAAAAAAAAACTATTCTTTCTCCACTGAATTGCCTTTGTGTCTTTGTCAAAAATAAATGGACCACACATCTTTGAATCTCTTTTAGGACTCTTTATTCTGTTCTGTTTACCTATCTGTCTGTCTGTATACCAATACCACACTATCTTGATTACTATAAATTTATCATAATTCATAAAATCAGGTAGTGTTAGCCCTCCAAGTTTATTATATTTTTTTCAAAATGGTTTTTGGCTCTTTTAGGTCCTTTGTGCTTCTGTATGACTTTTAGACTGAGCTTATCAACTTTAACAACAACAAAAAAGGCTTCTGGGATTTTGATTGGGAATATGTTGATTCTATAGATTAATTTGGGGTAAACTGGCATCTTAACAACATTGAGTTTTACAATCCATGTACATGGTCTATTTATTTTGGTCTTTAATTCCTCTCAGCAATGTTTTGTTCTTTGCAGTATATTAGTATTACACATATTTTGCCAGATACATTCCTAATGTTTTATATTTCTTCAAGATATGGTGATATTTATTTTTCATTTCAATATCCAAATGTTCTCACCAATATTGAGAAATATAATTGATTTCTGTATCTTGATCTTGTATTCTGAAACTCTGCTAAACTTGCTTATCAGTTCTTTTTGGTAGAGTCCATCATATTTTCTGCATGAATGATCATGTTATTTGTGATAAATTCAGTTTTACTTTGTCTGGTATTCAATATACTGACAACATTTATTTAATATGCTTTTGCCCAGTGTTTTGGTTGTCTCAGGCATGAGTGAAAATAAAGACAATCTCACTCTGCTACTTGTTACCCCTTCTTGCCACAAAGTATCAGTCTCTCTTTTTGGTAGTTTGAAACAAGTGAAATTAATCTCAGAAAATCTCTCTAAGGTGAGATATATCATAAACAAGAGAATGAAGGAAATAGATATAAGTATAAAGACAACTTTAACTTTCAGAAGTTATAAATAATTGTTCACTAAAACAAGAAAATAGCAACAAATCTAAATAGTTCTCAAATTTGTGGTCACCTACTTCTTTTCCCACTACTATATGAGATTGTCAATCACTTAAATCCTAGGAAAACATAGCTCTTTTTGACAGGGCCCTTGTTATCTGTTGCTTGGACTGCTCTACAAACTCTTCTCTGAGTCATCTCTAGCACAACTAGTACATTTGTGAAAAATTAACTACCCATGTGTGCCCTTCTGATCATAGTTGTCACCTGCCCAAACCCCCCCTGGGGCCTCCTGCTCTCCATTTAATAAAATATAAATACCTGAAGTATATACTTTATACCTTATATTTTGAATATACGGCCTCTCATTAGAAGACTCAGCTACCTCACTAATCTTTTCTCTGCTACAAATTGTGCCAGCAAAATTATTATGATACCTTTACATTCTATTCTCATTGCCCAGAACGTCTCTGCCTTCACACTATTGAGAGCTCATCTCTCAAGATCAATCTCAAATACTATATTCTCCATGAAGTGTTTTCTAATATTCTCTTCAAATAGAAGAGAGACTTTGATTTTCTCTTCCCTGCAAGTAAGGCAAAGGACACTGGACTGGGGGCAAGAGGCCTAGTTCATAATCTCACTCTGCAACTTACGGACAAGTTAATTTGACCACTCTGCAGCTCCATTTTTTTGCACCTAGAAATAAGGATAATATTAACTATTTTACGATTTGTGGTAATTATCACCCTATATGACTCTACGGTAGTCCTTTTTACACAGAATTATCATTATTAGTCTATGTAGGTCTCTCCCTGACTGAAGCTCAAGGTCTAACAGGTAATAAGGGGGCCATATCTGTATCTATGGATCCCTAGTACCTACCACAGGTCTTCACGTATAAAAGACACTTAATAAATTAAAGATGGCTATAACTGGCTTGTCATATGTCTGAATCTAAAATACTTTCATACTAAAACTAATAGTAGATATTACAGGCCAATTCTTTCAATAACTCTTACTAGACATAATTGAATCAACAAATTAGAAAGGGTTACTTTCTGTTTCATTGTTATGTATACTTTTATCAGCAGCCTAATTTAGGAAAGTATTCTCTATTCCATTTTAAAATCTCTCCCTAAGTTTAATTATATGACTCTGTAAAACCCCACTAGTACAGCAATTTTCCTTTGCACAAATGTCAGAAAGGGGTATAAAAATTGTTCATTCTTTTTTTTTTGGAGACGGAGTTTCACAATGTCGCCCAGGCTGGAGTGCAGTGGCTTCATCTTGGCTCACTGTAAGCTCTGCCTCCCTGGTTCACGCCATTTTCCTGCCTCAGCCTCCCGAGTAGCTGGCACTACAGGCGCCCGCCACCATGCCCGGCTAATTTTTTTTTTTGTATTTTTAGTAGAGACGGGGTTTCACCGTGTTACCCACAATGGTCTCAATCTCCTGACCTCATGATCCGCCCCCCTCGGCCTCCCAAAGTGCTGGGATTACAGGCATGAGCCACCGTGGCGGTCTATTCTTTTATTTTATAATCATCATATAAACTTGAGTTTCCACAAAGAGAAATGAGAAACTACAGACCACAGTCCAAGGTCACACTAAAATGCAATTTAAAAATATTCCTTTCATATAATAATAGCTCAGAATATTTGCCACATGGACAAACATATATATATATATACACACACACACACACACACACATATATATACACATATATATATATGCAAGATTATTCATTATAATTCTTTTAAATTTACATCCCATTCCTTCCTTCTTCCCTTTCTGTTATGGACTGAATATTTGTGTCCCCTCAACCAAATTCATATGTTGAAATCTACCCCCAATGTAATGGTATGAGGAGAGGAAGACTGTGGGAGATGATTATGTCATGAGAGTAGAGGCCTCATGAATGGGATTAGTATCTTATAAGAGAGTCCCCAGAGAGCATACTAATTCTTTCCACCATGTAAGGGCACAACGAGAAGTCAGCAGTGTATAGTACAGAAGAGAACCCTCACCAAAACCTGACTATGCTGGACTTTCCATCTCCAGAACTGTGAAAACCAAATTTCTGTTGTTTATAAGCATCTAGTCTACGATGTTTTGGTAGCCCCTGCAAACTAATATCCATTGTATCTCCCTTCTTTCCTTGATCCCTCCCTTCTAGTTAGCAACAATCAAAGAGTTCAAACTTGCAAACATTTGTAAACAGAAAAAATTGTTGCTATCTGGACGATAGGAAAAAGTGATACAGATGATTCAGACGTTTTTCTTCTCGGGTTCAGCACAAATGACAGACATTAACATTACCTCACCAACAGCTATTTCCTTCCCTCTTCTCTGCCAGGAGAATCCTGCCCCCATCCCTTCTCTGCCCATCAGAAAGGTCAAAATGCCAGACAGGTGCAATCCAGGCTTCCCATGTAGCTAGATATGTAAGCAGCAGTCTGCTGAGGTCACTTGGGAAAACTTTTTCTTTCATAATAAACAGAGTTGTCATTAATATAAGAAACAGAATGGAAACATGTATCCTCTCCTTCAAGAATATAGTTGTGTATGTATGTGACGTCATGGCCATCTCAACAGGAGGACAGACTTCACCTATAAGTTGAAGATAGCAGATGGGAGTTATAGAAAGCACCTGGGTCTGAATGATTTTTTGTTTGTTTGTTTTATTTTGTTTTGTTTTGTTTTCACTGCAAATCAAACCCTGGAAGTACCCTTACTGGGGACTTCTTGTTAAGAAAGATAGTAGGCCACGTGTGGTGGCTCACGCCTGTAATCCCAGCACTTTGGGAGGCCGAGGCGGGCCGATCACTTGAGGTCAGGAGTTTGAAACCTGACCTCAGCCTGGCCAACCTGGTGAAACCCCGTCTCTACTAAGAACACAAAAAAGTCAGCCAGGCATAGTGGTGGACACCTGTAATCCCAGCTACTTGGGAGGCTGAGGCAGGAGAATCGCTTGAACCAGGGAGGCAGAGGTTGCTGTGGGTGGAGATAGTGCCACTGCACTCCAGCCTGGGCAACAGGGACAGATTCCGTCTCAAAAAAAAAAAAAAAGATAAATAATTTTAATTTTATTGTTTTGTCCTTAGTTGGGGTATTCTGTTACTTGCAACCAAATGCATGCTAAGTGACACAAGCTACAACAAAACACCAAAGAAAAGGAACCAGACCTATGGCCTCTCAAGTATCTTCCAGCTCTAACTGTCTCTGAGTATCTCACTGCTCCTCAAAATCACAAGGCTTGTTCAAAATTGTAGTAGCATCTTCCTGTGGGATAAGAGCCCTTTGCCTAAGTTCAGTTACAGGTGAGTTGGTTACAGATACTTAATGGGTTATATTTGGGGATGGAGAAAGGGACTATCTTTTTCCCATGCGGAATGAAGTCCTAATAATGTGAAACAATTTTATAAAATATAAATTCTGCATAGAGAAGTTCTGAGGTGACATGGTAAAGACAGGGAAATCATCAGAACAAGAATCTAAAGAGGATATTGGACATGTCATGCACTTCCTAGAAGAAGGGAGGGTAAAGAGAGGTATTGGGTGAACTGTGCAAGTCTAGGCAAGACTGAGCTAGAGGGGCTCTCCATTGTCAAATGAAACAATCTAGTGAGGGTTTAGGTGGGAGGGATACCTGAAGGGGAGGTGCTGAGAACTGCATAAATGAGAATAAAGGAGGAGAAAACAAGAATAAGAAGTGATAACCTTTACTTGCTAACTGTAGATAATGGATGAATAGGGCAAGTAAGAAAAGAATAGACACCTTCTAAGCTTATAGAGATAGATAAAGGGGAGCAGTTTATAAATATGCCTAATACGATAAATTTTATTTGTAGAATTTAACAATAGATATCCTTCCTCAAATAAATTCTTTAAATAGAAAGATAATGTGAGCTTTAAAATACATTATTTACTTTAGCTGATATAGCTGAATACTTGTATATTTATATTAACATGTAAACTTTAATGTAACATTATTTACTTCAGTTGATGTAGCTGAATAAATAATTGTATTAACATGTGAACTTTAATGTAATCTGGTTTCTAAACTATTTCAGTAACTTCTTTCATCTTGAAGAAAATATATATACTTTGTAATTTTTTGTAGTCCTCTGTGGAAATATATGCTACAAAAATTCTCTTACACTATTTGTTCCCCAATAGGATTTTGGCAGATTCAAAATTAGGAAATGCAGCATATATCACAGTTATTGAGTTAAGGTTTTGGAGCCAGACGAGACCTAGTTCAATTACCTTATATTATTTAATAATGTGTGAACTTGAGCAAAGTTGCCTCTCTTAACCTCCATTTCTTTATTACCGTAAGGGAGATAATAATAGCACCTACCTGACAGCTGTTTCACTAAATTGGGTAATGCAAGCAAAGTATATAGCACAGAGCCTGATACACTTGAAGGAACACACACACACAACACACATACACACACACACAAATTGTAATTAGATTCACCCTTTGGCTGCCTATGTCAAAAAAGATTTGGCCATGGCAGGATGATTGCTTGAGGCCAGGAGTTCGAGACCAGACTGGGCAAAATGGATAGACATCATCATCTCTACAAAAAGTCCTAGCTGCTGGGAGGCTGAGGTGGGAAGATCACTTGAGCCCAGTAATTCAAGGTTACAATGAACTATGATTGCCTCACTGCACTCCAACTTGGGCAACAGAGTAAGACCCTGTCTCAAAAAAAAAAAAAAAAAAAAAAAAAAAGAATGTGGCATACTTTGTTGATTAATATATTAATTCATTAACACATTTTTATTTAGTGCCTACTATGCGCCAGGCACTGTTCTATCTATTATCTACATATAATAGCAGTGAACAAAACAGACAGTGTCTGCCTTCATGGAGCACACATTCTAATGAAGGAAACAGGCAGACAACTAGATATACAACGTCGAGCACAGATAATGTTACGAAAAATAAAAAAGTAAGAAGATAAATAGATAGAGGATACTGCTTCAGATAGGGTGATCAGAAAAGGCCTCCCCAAAGAAATGAAATTTGAAGTGGTCTAAATGTAGTGAGAAAGCCAGCGATTCAGTAATCTTGGGAAGGAACACTCCAGCAGAGGAAAGCAGCAAAAGCAAAGGTCCTAAGGCAAAGGCATGCCTGACAGATTCAAGAAAGAACCAGAACGTCAGTGCGACTGGAGAACAGCAAGCAAGGGACAGAGTGGCAGACAGAGAACTGACCAGGTTCCAGACAACTCTGTGCATTATAGGTCACAGAAGGGACTTGATATTTCATTCCAAATGTAATGGGAAGCTGCTAGAGGGTTTTGGTCAGGGGAGTATTGTGACCCAAGTTTTATTTTGAAGAATTACTACTGTGGCTATATGGAGCAAAGACTGGGTGGGGAAAGGGGAGTCAGGGAGACAAATAAAAGAGGTTATTTTAATAGTTCAGGTGAGTGCTGATAATGAGCCTATATTAGTGTGGCAATGGGATAGAAGCGGGAAAACAAAAGGTAGGATTCTGGATATTCCAAAGGCAGAGCCAAGAGGAATAGCTGATAGATTTGATGTGGGGAGGAAGACATAAGATACCAAAGGAACAAAGAATGATAAGCTTGCAGCCCCGGAACAACTGGACAAAATACCTCTTGCACACTCTCTGGAAAAAGGAAAGAAAAGCACTGTAGGTGAGCCGTGCTTGTATCTAGTTCATGTTTCTCTTTCCACCCACTTCCACCTACTTCTCACTCTCTTCCTTAACTTCATTCCCAACTACAAGAGACTCCATGCCTTGTGCAATGTTTGAGACACATTCAAAGGGATTTCTACTTTCTATGGAGCAGATAAGGGGGTGCCCTCAGAGTTATGTCAGTCATTTCAGAATCACTGGCAAGCTATACCCCAAAATGTTCTCAATGTAGGCCAGTCTGAGGTACAGGCATCAGCAACACTTCAGAATGAACAGTATAAATTACTGATTATGATTCTACTGACCAGTTGGAGTAGAGGAGATAATGACCATGAATGTAACACCATGAACTCACAGAGCTCCAAGAGCCAGCAAAATTTCCAACCACCTGCATGAGTCTGAAACTGGGGCCAAGCACCACTATTACTTCAGAAGGGGATGGTGGAGGAAGCTGGCCATGTGCCAAATATTGTCAATCCCTAGGGTAGTAGAAAATTATTTAGACAAAAATGGGAAATTTATATTTTTGTCTTTTAGGGTTTGTGCATAGCTTGTTGTGTCATTAACAATGTGACTTTAAGCAAGTCATTCGATTTCCTTATCCTACAGTTTTCTGTGAGGTAGAAATAATACATGCATGCCAGCTGAAATACTATATTGCTTTTATATTTTATCCTCTTTTGATTGTTTTCTTATAAATTATCATGGGATTCTCAAAAGAACTCTGTGCTTTAAGAATCAGAAATTTATAGGAATAGAACTTTAAAAGGATAAGTAAAAACACAGATCATTCTATAGTGGTGGAAGATGACCATTTGTAACACACTACTGAAACAGAAGATCTAGGTGTTCTGGGCAATCCACAAAGAATCTCAAGCCAGTTCTCTAAGCTGGCAGTAATTGCTGGAAGGATGGCCTTTGCTGACTTCGTTGCTAGGGAGATTTTAGAAGATACGAGCAGCTTGGGTTACTGATTTCCTGCTACTGCCACACAATGATCAATTACCACGTCTTCAAGTATGTCAGGTAAATTAACACACGTCCTATTTACATGACAGCCTTGAGGTTTTTTTTTTCTTTTTCAAAGAACCTTGAACTAAAAATAAACTTCAGGAGTTTACATTCAAATTATCTCCAAAACAGTATTTTAGGTGTCTCTAGAGAAGAATTTGCCATATTGGTAAACTTACCATCTCCCAACACTGATTGACCAGCCTTGAATGTCTTTTAAAAATATCTAACCCTCATGCTCTAACCACAAACCATCACTTCCTACTCTATCCTCAGAAAAGAATAGCTATTTAATCCTTAGTTAACTCCTTATATTCAATACTTGCTGGTAGAGTGCTCTTGAGCCATAAAAAAAAAAAAAAAAAGGCAGTGTTTCATAAATGGGACTCAAACAGCAGACACAAGGCATCAGTTTTCTGTTCCAATCAAGCTGCCTACCCACACACGTGAAACTTATGTTTCCTAAAAATAAATAGTTCAGAAATGGCAACTGCTGCTGCGGGCATTTGGGACTTTTCTCCTTTGCTGTATCTGTATCTCTAAGATGTCTCCCAAATTCTTTTCTATTTTTCATTCCAAGGCTATCACAGGACTGGATCTAAGATGGCCCTCATCTTATTTCCTAGGAGGAATCATCCAATAACAATTCAAGTCTGTTTTCTCTCAGAAGTACCAAGGAATACAACTTTAGTTCTCAATACATAATTTCACTTTACTGCAGGATTTAAGTAAAAAGAAAGAAATAATATCTAAGTGAAATGAAAAAAAAATACAGCTGGCCTTCTGTATCCACAGGGTCCACATCCTCAGATTCAACCAAATTCAGATGGAAAATAATTGAAAAGAAAACCACCACACACACACACACACACACACACACACACACACACACACACAATACAATAAAAAAATACAAATAAAAACCCAATATGGGATAACAACTATTTACATAGCATTCCCATTGTGTTAGGTATTATAAGTAATCCAGGGATGACTTAAAGCATACAGGAGAATGTGCACAGGTTATATGCAAACACTACATTTTGTATCAGGCACTTGAGCTTCCACGGAATTTGGTATCCACAGGGAGTCCTGGAATCAATCCACCACAGATACTGAGGGATACCTGAATTTAAGCTTCCCCTCCATAAATATCCTTAATTCCTAGGGGGAAAAAAGAAAAGGGAAAACTAGTTTTTAAAAATATTGTTTTTTCACTTCTTTAAAAACACTGAGGAGAAGTTGCTGAGACTACATTTGCTGATAAGTAAATTGTCGGGAGAAATGAAGACTGTTCAGAAATTTAGAAATAAAAGTTGATAGCAGCAGAAAGGCAAACCTTTCAGTAGGTCAACCCCTGAAGCCCCAGGCCCTATCTCTTCTTTTTCTATGAAGCCCTGCACAGCTGAGATCCTTGACCAGGCCAACCCATTCCATTCTCTTCTATCCAACAGGTAGAAAAATGAATCAAGTTCCTAGTTCCACCATAGTTTGGAGTCAAGAGGAAAGATCTTTCTGACACCTCCAAATAGAACTTTATGTTTTTAATCCTTAAAACACTGTAACAATGATTAGTTTCTTCAAGTAGTTCAGCCCTAGGCTTCAATGCACTTCAGGCTTGGTGAGCTACCTAGAGAACTTAAATATTAATCAGAATATAGTTCTAGAATAAAGTGATTTCTAAGATTTAAAAAACTTCAGTGTTCACAATCAGCAACACAAAATTATATACTACTCATGTCCACTTACATTTTTTTTCAAAAAGTTAAGCTAAATCAAAATACAGCTGTCTTTCCCATAGCACAGATAATGCTTCATATACTCAATTATTAACAGTTCTTTATAAGGACACCTCTTAACATATCTTTATAGCTCTCAGAGCTAAGAGCAACTCAGTCAAATATATTTACAGAACTTTCTGGGTCACCCAGGTAATTTATGCCAAATAAAAGGCTAGACCTCTCTCTATCAAGTTTAAAAATTCAGGATTAAAGAGTTTATCATATTACTTTCCCCTCCCCACCATTCATACCTATACCACTATTCATACCCGAAAATGTACCCACCTTAGTAACCATAGTAGTAGACACATCAACTACTCAATTCAAAAGGAATAAGTAAAGTTTTAAATGTTTACTTTCTGTATGGCAATGTCCCTCTTATCCTATTCTATAACCTCTGTTCTTGTTTTCATTTCCCTTCATTAAAGCAGTAGAAAAAATTTGGCACTGTCACATTCCATCAGAAACTCACTCTCTGATGACCCAACTCTTTTTTAAAACTATCCAAGTCTAAGTTCTCTAAGCATGTTCACCAGACAGGCATTTTCACAACTGTAGGATATTTAGGCAATCCATTTTATTCTATTATATCTTCTCCAAACTTAATTCTTCTTAGTTCTGCCCTCCTGTTTATAAACTTTTCATACCACTAAAAAGGATGATATACAAGTTTGCAGGCATTTTCTTGAGTTCTCTAGTGCTCAGTCTAGAACAAGTTTCTTAGCTTTGGCACTACTGATATTTTGGGCCAGAAAATTCTTCATTATGAGGGCCTGTCTTGTGTATTGAGGATGTTTAGCAGCATCCCTAACCTCCACCCACAATATGCCAGTAGAATCCTCCTTCCCTCCAAGACAATCAACAGCATGTCCAGACTTTGTAGCCTGTTGAGAACTGTTTGCCTAGAGTAAGAGTTTGGAGATCTCAGGGATTGAAGTTGAGCTGCAGTAGGACCCCGGGGAAGCTGTTCCAGCTTGTGACCAACACTTATCTAGTTTTAGTTGTGGCCAAATGGCCATGCTGCCTGAGTAACAGTCTGTAAGAACCTAATATGTGTGCATGCTGCTTATAATTATAACCAAAAAATGATTTACAGAAAAGGGACTCTCACACATAATCAAGCATAGCAGTCCCTAGCTTTTGAAGGGGTTATGATCCAAAAGTATATTTTAGAATCACTAGGTTGAATTATATGAAATTACCATTTTTGTCAGTCAAAAATGGTTAACACCATCAGCAATTTTATATAATTCAACCTAATAATTTCTGAAGCAATTATAGGTTCCCACAAAATCCTATCAAACTGTTCTATCCTGGCTGTTTCCTTTTCTCCTGAGGTCCCCAGATAGCATTGGCCTAAACTTTGATTTTCACCAGGAGCAGTCACTGGCTCTGAGGAGGTTTTCTATCCCTCTAGGCCCTGTGGAACAACACACACAACCTTAGAGCTTTTGGAAAGCCCTGCTGTCCAAAGAGAGAGATGCCTATTTCCTACATTTCTCTTGAACTCTTTTCCCTCATCTGTTTAGATAATCAAGATAAAGACCAATGGTACATATACAAAAATCCACAGAAGATTCATCTATAGTTTACAACATGACAACTATTACTAGCCACCTCAGGAAAAAAAAAAGTTAGAAAAAATCAAGGGAAAAACAAGCAAGAAAAAGAAAAGAACTGCATTTACTGGAGGTAGAGAATACTATAAAATATAGGTAACTGAAGGGATGTATACTTTGAGCAGCAGTGCTCCATGAGAGCAAGGGTTGAGAGAGAAAGAGAGATGAGAGGGGTATTTGTCAATCAATAATCAACTCTGAACATAATAAGCTGTACAAAAGATGATCAATCCTGGTCTACCATTCCCCCAAGTGTTCTAGAATGACAAATGGTGGCAGAAATCCTGGACTGAAAAACACTGTAAACTCCATATGATTTTAAATTTGAAACTATGGGTCACAGAGCTCCCATGATCAAGTAACAGAATGGGGAACAATAAGCACACAGCAATGTTTCTTTAAGTTACAGGTTAATGAAAGCTTCCTTTAATTCTCCTGATACCCTCTGGACTTCGCTTCCATTTGGTGACATGATGGTCCACTGTTTTCTCTCCTCAATCCTGGAGAAAAAAGAGTCCTTCCTCCTTCCTCCTTCCTGAGACCATACCATATTCTGGGCTCTCATTCCTGCAGCAGGCTTTCTTCTGCCTACTCTGTCATTATTCTTTAATTCCTTTTTTTTTTTTTTTCCTTGAAACAGGATCTCGCTCTGTTGTGCAAGCTAGAGTGCAGTGGCACAATCATGGCTCACTGAAGCCTCAACCTCCTGGGCTCAAGAGATCCTCCTACCTCAGCTTCCAATTGAGTAGCTGGGATGACAGACACATGCTACCACACCCAGTTAATTTTTGTGTTTTTGTTTGTTTGTTTGTAGAGACGGAGGTTCGCCATGTTGCCCAGGCTGATCTTGAACTCCTGGGCTCAAGCAATCTGCCCACCTCAGCCTCCCAAAGTGCTGGGATTATAGGCTTGAGCCACTGCACCTGGCCTATTTCTTTATTTCTTTCTTCTTTCTATTATATCCTCTCCCCTATATCTTCTAAGCACATCCTTAGCCATTCTTCTTCTTCTTTTGTTTTGTTTTTTTTTTTTTTTAGGAAAATGAAACATAAGATCCCTCTCTTATGCCTGTACTATACTCTAGATTCCCTAATCTCACACTTAATCTTTGTCTCCATTTCTTCACTCAAGACTCGGGACCTCATTATAACCAGCTAGCCTCTAGAAGCCTCTACCATATGACCATCATCCCCATCATGCTTCCTAAACTGCTCCCAGGTCAGCTGTGTCCTCTAAAATGCCAAAACCAATGGGCATTCTTGTTTCCACCCTATTCTGTGCGTCAATCCTGATCTGGTTTTTAAAAGTCATATTTCCTGGAATTTGGGGAAACCACCCTTTTCTAGCCTTTTTCTTATCTCTGCCTTTCCTTCTCAGTCTCCATTACCGGCCTTTCTTTCTTCCCCCAAACTCTTAAATAATAGGTGTGCCTAAGATGATTTCCTCAGTCCTCTTCTGTTCTTAGTCAAGACTCTTAATAAGTGATATAGTTTTGATATTTGTTCTCTCCAACTATCATGTTGAAATTTGATCTCCAATGTTGGAGGTAGGGCCTAATGGAAGGTGTTTGGGCCTTGGGAGTGGACCACTCGTGAATGGCTTGTTGCTGTCCTCATGGTAATGAGTGAATTCTTTCTCTATTAGTTCATGGGAGATCTGATTGTTAAAAAGAGCCTGGCCCCTCCTCCTCTCTCTTGCTCCCTCTCTTGCCATGTGACATGCCTGCTCCCCCTTTGCCTTCTACCACAAGTAAATGCTTCCAGAGGTCCTGACCAGAAGTAGGTGCTGGCGCCACACTTGTACAACCTGCAAAACCATGAGTCAAATAAGCCTCTTTTCTTTATAAATCACCGAGCCACCGGTATTCCTTGATAGTAACACAAAATGGACTAACACATTAATCAATCTCTTCCACGCCCATACTTCTAGTATACCAGGATAATCTAAGATGGATCAGCAAGACAAAAATGGAAATCATTACCTTCTTTTCAAACCAACTTTGCCTAGCTCAGATAAAGGTACCACCATCCACAAAGGCCCCTCAGCTTTCTAGCTCAGCATCATCCTTGTCTTCTTTCTTGTTTTCCACATTCAGTCAACCACCACATCACACAGATACCACCTCCTACAAATCTCTGGAACAGTTTTCCTGCTCTGTGTTAATAATCTTCTAATAATCTTCTGTGTGGATCACTATCACAATTGCTTCATACCTTTGTTTCCCTGCCATTTTTCTCCTTCTATTTTTAATCAGCTCTCAAAAGTATAGTTCTAAATATGAATGTGATTATGTCTGATGAAATGAATAGTTTCATACAATCTAGTCCCCTTCAACCTGAGATTCCCAATACCCTAAAGCAGTCATTGTATGTAAGACTTCTCTTTCATGCATCTGGACTGGCATTAAATATGATCATTGACAAAATTAAGAAAACAGTCACTCAAATCATCCTCTGAATTCTATGGTTCAGATGAGGAACATGGGTTGGGAAAGGCTGACACAGATCTCCTGCCACCCACCTTCCATTACTTCCTGCTACTTCTTCACACAGAGCCTGCTTGCAAACAAGAAGCTCCCATGCTCTTTCACAACTGTATGTGTTTGCATATGCTATTCCCCTGGCCTGACATTTTCTTCTTCCACCTGTCCATGAGTGGGCTCCCATTCATCCTAGATGCTCAAACAATACCTCCTTTGCAAGATTCCTTGGACCTTGCCAAACAAAGTCCTTTTTGTCACATTCTGTACACATCTTTATAGCTCATCTCACAATATCATGCAGATTTATTCACATATCTGTGCACTTTACTAGAATGCAAGCTTTGCTTCACCAACAAAATTCCTGAAATACAGTAGATATGAAACAAGTCTTTTTTGAGAGAACCATAACAAATGCTCCTTTTTCCTTATCTTAAAAACCTGCAATAGTTGCTCCAAGTCTTGGAGCTCTGTAATGTTTTAAAAATCAGAAACTATTTAATATCACATTGACACTAATCACAGTTACAAGAAACCCTAGAACCATTCTGCAATGACTCCATTTTTTCAAAAGAACAGATGCAGGGAGAAAGCCATGACAATTATTCTTCAAATGAGTTACAACACCAACATCTGTGCCTCTTTCCTAGAAGATAACCAATAAGTAGCAAAAAAGGGAGGAGAATATTCAATATGAGCACAGACCTTTAAAATTCTCTTTAGTTTAAAGAATATACTCCTTTACTGATCTAAGCTCCTGTTAGAAAAAGAAGCAAAAGTTGTCCCTCAGTGTCTAAACAAGACAAGATTTATGATTGGATACCACAGTCCCAGTATTTATGCTTTAGAGAAAGTTATTAGAATGGTCAGAATATACCCCACGTTAACACAGCTGCCTGGTCACACCCTCAGAGCATAATTGCTAGATGGAAAAAACTCCCTCTGTGCCACCCACAAATATAGCAACACCTGACAGTTTGGGGTCCAGGCCTCCTTCCATATTGGAAAAAATCCTGCTTCTGGCAAAAAGTTAGAAGCAGCAGGAACAATGCCTGCTGTGTTGTTTAGCACAGACTAAGAGAGAAAAACAAGGAAATAATAAATACTTTGGTTTTCCCTGTCAGACAACATCCATCCCATTGTCATTAAAAATAATTCAAGTTAGGAAAACGTAAGAATAATCACTAATTTCAGCAGGTTATAAGACTATCACACACTGTTTCATTTCTTCTTTAACAATTCTATGGGGCAAAACTAGGGTAGGAACCTCTGTTATCTTTGACCCTTTGCTCTTCCTATGTTGACACCATACTAAGTGGCACGAACTTCTTCATGTCTTCAACTCTAACCTTTTCCCTACAACCACCTCCTACCAACTTTGCAGAACCTGCTTCGGGACTTCTAAGACAGTTCTGCCAAGTAGATTCCCCATCTCTCCAATCCTTTCTGCATTCAGCAAAACTGAGGTTCTCAAAACAACTTTTTGAGCTGATTATTCTTTTGTTCCAGATAATTTCAATAGCCAATCACCTACAAAGAAAATCCAGTCATCTTTATCTCACATTCGAGGCCTTACTGAATGCAATCCCTTATCTGTGCTTCCATCTTTTTAAAAAATAGGTCTTTTTTTTTTTTGCCTTTAACATATTACCCAATTGACTTACCTTTTTGTTTATTTCTTTTTGATTCTCTTATCCTTACCTCACATGTAAGCTCTACAAGGAAAGCATTTTTAGTTTTTTGGTTCATTAAGCTAGCCCAAGTGTCTACACCAGTAGATACACAGTAGACACTGATTAAATGTTTGTTGCGAACTTGGAACATACTCTGTCTTTACCTCTGTTGCCTAAATTCTAACCTTCCTTAATATCCCACAGTCAACACTGTTTTTTTTTTTTTTTCTTTTTTCTTATCTTTTACTTGAGTACTTCCTGCACCAGGCCTACAAAGCATACAAAATTATATGAACGCTACAGGTAATAGCTGGTTACTTAGTTAAGCAGTATCTTGGTGACATGAAATGCTCATCTGAATAAGCTGATAATATTTATATAACTCTCGATAAAATTCACTACTTTAGTGTTTTTAGAGTTACTGGCTACAGAGGTATTTAATAACAAATCAAGGGTAGAGTGTAAGGAGTTTTATTAAAGTTTAAACATTAAGGAAGAGCCTCTTTTGTTTAAAGCACTTATAAAGATTCGTGCTTTAAACTGTGGCTAGTAGGTCTTTGGTGACTAATTCAGCTAATAAATTACTGAAATTTAAGGCCCAATTTGGGTCCAGGCCACTATATGGGAAAATAATCAACTTTCATGCTTTTATATTATCTAGTGCTTTAGGTGGCTCAGCCAAATTTCAAGTGTAATATACAGCAGCTTAAACATGTTTTAGGCCAATGATTATATCCATTTGGATTAACAGAATGATTCAATAGATGACACTAAATTTACCAATTCTAATTTCAATTAGTAGACCACAGACCATAATCAAACTTTTCTTTACTGCTGTTTCCCATGAGAGTACAACTGAGTAAGGACAAGATGAATGCCAACTTCTATAAAGCCTGTTAGAAAAAAAGAGAGGTAGTGTTACCAGTGTGTTAACTGTACACTCTTGCTAATTAACAATAATTCCTTTTTTTGTTGATGGGCCTGAAAGTCATGCTACTTCGGTTCTGGTTTTCTTGGATAATAATTTTTATATAAAAATTATCATAAAAAGTCCTCGATAAAGCTCAAGTTTATTAAGTTTTGGTACTGAGAAATGGACATAATACAGGGCTTAACATGACTTATTTGATTACCAGAGTTAGCCAGGTACTCTCTGCCTCATGAAACCTAGCTGTTAACCCTTTAGTTTGCTGATAATCTCATACTTGGGTTTAACGAGTTCTTGTAATGTAGATAGAGTGAGGTGTTCAGGGGGATTTGTGGTAAAATATCAGTCACTTCAAATGAACTTATGCTTACTGTATGGTTTTAGTTATTCTTACCTAATATGGTGACAATAAAAACATTGTTTTAAGAAAAAATTAGCAGCAAATTATTTCATGTCCTTCAGGAAATAAAAATAATAATATCCTAAATGGGCCATATGTTTGTGATGAAGTTCACCTGAAATTCAACTAAAATATAAGTGGTTTAGAATTTCTAAATTATACTTGTATCATGGTGTGTCCTAGATCTTAAAAATAATAAATAATATGATTTTCTCTATACATATATTCCTTTTTCTCCCTCTCTAGTGTAAGCTTATCTTGGGCAGAGGCCACTACACTCATTCACTTATCCAGATATTTGGAAGAGCCATTATAAACCCTTTGAAGGTTTGGCTAAGTGAAATGGGGGTTTACTAGCATAGCAGTGCCATGACTGGAAATATGTTTGAAAGCATTACTCCAACTGCTGTGTTAAGAGTACTTTGTCGAGAATGGGGGAAGGACAGAAGCAGAATTGGGCAGCCATCACAGTCACCCTGGTAAGAGATGATGAAAACGGGGACTAGCAGGGGCAATGGAGGTTGTAGGATTTATATTTATTTTGCAGACAGATAGAGCCAACTAATTTTCCTGACTGACTGAAGGAAATGGGTGTAGGAGAGAAATAAAGGAGTAAAGTAACTTCAAAGTTTTGGCTTGAGCAACTGAATAGATGCAGTTGTTATCTACTGAGAGGTGGATGACTGAGATAAGTTGAGGGATGTGGAAGACAAGGGTTCCTCTTGGATGTGTTGAGCATGAGATATCTAAAAATATTTTCAAACCTATGGAATTTGACTCCATTATGGGCCAAGATTAGAATTTTAGGTTTCTCTGGTCTCTTATCTCCACTCCCTCACATTTCATATATGATCCCATAGCCTCTGCATCAGAATTTCCTTTCAAATCTAGTCTCTCCATTTAATTCCCTTGGTTATTTCCTTATTCAAGATCTTATTATCATTTGACTAACTCTAATATCTTTTTATCTAGTCTCCTTTTGCTCTAATGAAGCCATCTTCTACATAACCAGATGTATATTTGTAAAACATAAAAGTGATAATGGAGCTCTCCATTGGCTTCTTACTGCTTAATAAAATAAAACTTAGGGCTGACATCAGTGATTCTTTCTACAAAGCCCCAACCTTCCTCTCTTTTTATTATATACAAAATATGCCATGCCATGTCTAGTCATGCTTCTTTGTCTGGAAAACTCCTATTTGTTCCTCAATACCCAGCCAAACATCACCATTTCTTTTTTTCTTTTTTCTTGTTTTGAGACGGAGTCTTGCTCTGTCACCAAGCTGGAATGCGGTGGTGCGATCTCGGCTCACTGCAACTGCCATGTCCCAGGTTCAAGCGATTCTCCTGCTTCAGCCTCCTGAGTCACTGGGACTACGGACATGTGCTACCACACTCAGCTACATTTTTGTATTTTTAGTAGAGATGGGGTTTCACCATGTTGGCCAGGACGGCCTTGATCTCTTGATATCGTGATCTACCCACCACGGCCTCAAAAAGTGAACACCACCATTTCTAAAAAGCCTTTCCTGACTACCTTCAGGCAAACGTTCCCATTTCCACCTCTGTGCTTTCAAAATACATCAATCATACCACCATGCTATCACTTATAATGATATGTTACTATTAGTTTGCTTATATGTCTATCCTATAATGCTCCCAGCAGAGGTTGTTGTGTCTTTTCTGTTTTCCTACAGCATCTCACTAAGTGGTAAGTTCGTGGAAGACCCTCTGTTTACCTATATCCCCAACCCACGATGAAATTAAGCGTTGCTCAGAAGTGGCAAGGGTGTATATGCTCTATGATCTTTCACCATCAGGTGTGCCACCCATCATGGTTCAGAGTGGAGCTTAGGAAACCTTCTGCTATCCCATCTGCAACATTAGGGACAAAGACATTTAGGACCACCCAAAGAAAGGGAAGCTGGTGGCAGGTGAAAACAGCTTGATAACAGAGCAGCCAGCGTGATTCATGAACTGTCAGCTATCTCTTTATACTTGAATATACTGAGGTCTTTACAACATGTCTATGAGACTACATAGCAATTTTCAAACTGTCATCCGATTAATCCCTCAAAATTAAAAATTCTGTTTTTGCTTTCCTATCAAATTATAAAACCATAAAAGCAAGAAAACTAACACCTAGAATAATATGCTATGTCTCTAGTAAAAATTAGTGGAATAGAGCTATGATAAATTAACTTTAATATATTTTACTCATACAAAAAATGGTAAAAAGTAGTAGTCTACTAGTAAAAATGAACATAAGCACTAAAAATGAAAACCTCCAAATAATTTTGAGATAAATATAAAAATACCTAGTAAAAAGTAATTCAAATTCAGTATGATGGTGCTCCCTTCATTCCATAATCTAAGTACAAAAATCAGAAGAGAAGACAGTAAAGAAAAGAATGAGGGCACGCATTTAGAAAACAATTCATTAAATGATTTTTGACATCACTCCTCAAAGATTGTGAATATTGTAATATCCACATACTTTTCTATTAATCCATGCCAAAAATTTGTTTCCAAACATTTTATTTCTTCATGTTAGCAGTCTTGCATTCCTTTTTCTTCTACCTTACACATTCTATTTTGACATTTAACTCTTAACCTTTTTCTCAATATATAAAATTTTATCTTAAGTATATTACTATAATTGTCTTCATTTTTTCCTTTTATTTCCTTTCTATTTCTCATCATTTACTTTTTCTCATTTTATAAATTAAAACATTTTTACTAATCTTAATGATTTTTTCCTATTCGATCCTTTTGCTGAACAACGAATTAAAATCTTGTTTGCATTTTTGTTTAATATAAAAATCCTCTCAAGTAAATTTTTATAAACACAGGATAAAAGTGAGCATCACATTTGAGAGTTTTCCTAATGATTACGGTTATGAAAGCAATAACTTAATTTGAATATTTGATTTTTTTTCAGGGAATTCTTATTAATACTATCATGATGAATAAATCTCTTCTTGAGAAATAAATAATACTGTGATCCAAAACAAATGTAACACATTTCTGAAGTATTTTTCCTTTAGCACAACTTTTTAAAAGACTTGTAATCTCCTCATACTTTGATTGTATCACTCAAAAGATGCTGGAACATACTTTCAGATCTCAAAATTAGGAAGCACTTGTTGAAACAAGGTTTATAGGTCTAAGAAAACAATGCAGCTCAGTTACACATTAATAATAAAACACTCAATTCTCTGCTAAAGCAACAGATACACTGAAAAAGTGTTTTGTTTGGTTGGTAATATCCATTCTGACTAACATACCTCTAAGGAAAGAGAAGGCCTACTAAAATCGGATGCATTTCCATAGGAACAAATTTTGAAACAGGAATAACGAATCTTTAGCTCACAAGAGACAGGTAAGTCTTATAAAGGGCAATTTCTGCTTGTATATCTCATGCTCTAGGACCTTTCCATTTTTAACTCTTCACATTAAGAAAAATGAGATGGGCAGTATTAGATTAGTTCCTGTACTAACTAGCAGTCTAAAAATTATTACTAAATTAGTGTAAGAATGGCATTAATATTTTTAAGGGTTTTCATAAAATATAAGGAAAATTAAACTACACTATAACACCATTTTAAATAAGATAACAAAAATTTGATATACATAATGAATCACACTATGATATAGAAATTGCTAATAATCAATTTCTTATGCATTTCAAGTCTAATGCTCTGCTACTGATAATTAATTCTTGGTTTTTAAAATCAAAAGTTTAACTAAAGATGGTACTTCTAAGTCAAGGTAGACATTTGTCCTTTTCACACTCTTAAATAGAGCCTGGCTAAGTGTAGCAATTTTAAGAAATACATAACAACACATACGAAATGTTTAAAAATAAGATAGCTCTTAATGATAACCTACTTAAGATTTTGACAAGCTCTATGAATTATAACCTCCCTAAAGTTATATTGTACCTGGTAAATTAGTTTATTAAATATTATAAATTCTTAAGCGCAATTACATAGCTTACTGTTAGCTACAAGAACTAAATTCTTAAATGTAAAATGTGAAATGATTAAATTATCCACTAACAATTTTTCAAAACATCTTCAATCCAAACAATGAATATCAGTAACCTTATTTACTAACTAAATTCTGTTATATGGTTCCTCTCAGTCTTGCCTACCTTTTCATTAGTACTAAAATTGTCAAAGTTCAAATATATTTCACTATTAGTATATACAATGTATATTGAGATTCACCACAACTACTGATTGTCATTTTCAAATTAACTTCCCTATTAGATCAACTCTTTTTCTAAATATTTTACAAATTGTTCCTCAATGGCAATTTATTAGTGGTCAGTGTAAATATATTTAGTGTCTCCCTGTTGGCATTTACGTCTTCAACTCCAACCTAAGAATAGTGTACGATGCTGACCACGAAAAACCCAGGCCCAATAATAAAGTCACTCCACATATGTTTTACTTTATTGCTTTCCATCTATTTGAAGCACTTCAATGGACAACCACCATTATTTTCTTAAAGAAGCAATAATCTTCTTTAACAAAAACCTCAATATTTGAAAAGTGTAAAGTAATATCTAAAAAATGCTAAGTCTAAACCTATCAAGTCTCAACAATCTATACTAATAAAGGAAAGCCATAACAGACACTCCAAAGTCATTTGTATTTGATTTTAGGAGATCATTTTAATAAAGTAAACTTATATTTTGGTAATTACATTTATCAACAAACAAATTATGAAACAGTACAGTGAAGGCATAATTGCCCCATTCTCTTCTCATATCTTCCAAGAATAAACTATCAACTCTCAAGCAGATGCCAGAGATAAGCCCAGAGCAGCTGAGGATGAGCTCTTTGTACATATCTATTTTGCTTACAGTACCTGAAAGACACCTAGGAAGATAACTATTAGATTCTGAAAGGCTCTTTCCTCTAATAACAATAATTTATAGAGTAAGGACTGAAGTTTGTTGTTGCTATTATTGCCATTTTTAACAAATGTACTCGCCTGTAATCCTAGGACTTTGGGAGGCCAAGGTGGGTAGATCACTTGAGGTCAGGAGTTCAAGACCAGCCTGGCCAACATGGCAAAACTCCACCTCCACTAAAAATACAAAAATTAGCTGGGTGTGGTGGAGCGTGCCTGTGATCCCAGGTACTCAGGAGGCTGAGGCAGAAGAATCCCTTGAATCTGGGATGCAGAGGTTACAGTGAACCAAGATTGCACCATTGCACTCCAACCTGGGCAACACGGCGAGACTCCGTCTCAAAAAAAAAAAAAAAAAAAATTACTCATTTAAATGTTACCATAACCCCATGATGCCTTACAAAAGAGGAGACTGGGGTCTAAAGAAATTAAATTAATGTAGCTAAGATCACAGTCAGAAAGCAGCAGAGCCTGGAATTACACTAGGTGCTCCGATCACAAATCAGCGCCCTTTCTGCTGTACCTTCCACCACCCCGAAGGTCCTTAATTAACAAGCATGTTAAAACAATGCTTCAGTAGCAAATCACCAAAAGACATAACTGATGAGGGGTGAGACTGGCTCAAGGACAGTCATTTGAACCCACCCCCTTCCACTTTTTTCCCTATTAGCTAGAGATGGGCCTTCACAGAGCTTTACCCATCTAGTTAATTAGCTGTCTTTGGATTTCACCTCATTTTTTTTCCTAAAACAATCATATGGTCATGTGGTGTGTTTTTGTTTTTGTTTTTGTTTTTGAGACAGGGTCTCACTATGTTGCCCATGCTGGGTCTTAAACTACTAGGCTCAGGTGATCCTCCCTCCTGGGCCTCCTGAGTAGCTGGTATTACCCCACCACACTGGGCCTGATGTTTTAACTATTTTTGTTTTTGCTTTTGATTATTGCTACCTGTGCCACTAAAGACAGAGAACAAACAAAAATCATTACATAAAAGAAAAAAGCATAAGTCTTGCAGTTAGGACCAGTGAAGAAATCCTGACTCCTCCCCTCATTAGGCGTGGGACCTTGAATGAATTTTCTAACCTCCTTGGGCCTTGTTTTCCTCCTCTGTAAACTGGGAATAAGAGTATTTAACTAATGGGCTTTGTGAAGATGAAATCAATCAATCACATACATGGGCCAGGCACAGTAAGTGCTCACACATGAGCCTCTCCTTCACTCTAAAGGGCGCGTTTATTTTTTCTTCACTTGAATCTTGTAGTGGAGAGACTGCTAATGTATCATACATCAAACAACTGAATCAAAAATTATCTTAAATTGAAAAAGAAACTATATTCATGTAGGTACCTAAGTGACAACTCAAAGAAAATTTCTTGGGTACTAATATGCTTTGCATTAGATATATTTTAAGGCAATTGATTAATATCAGACTCGATGCTGGAAGACAGTTTAAATATTAAATGCAAAATTCAAAATGTCTTTTCCCTGTCTCACAATAGCTATTACTGTTTCCACTAATGCAAAATGTAAAATCAAGAACAACTACCTTTTGCTATCGAGCAGAGAGAGGAAGAACTTCTCCCTAGGGCGTAACAATACAAATCACTGAATTACTAGCTTATAAAGATAAGGTCACTGGCAGAAGAATCCCAGCTTGGAACCATCCACGCTAAATGCAATTCCTGGGTCTATGTAAATCTAGTGAGCAGCTTGCTTTAGTATCCAGCATGGATATATTGCCTAGACTAGGGATAGCAAGTCTATTTCATCTTAAGTGTCAACAGTGATTGACAGTGACAATCTAAAGCACTGTATATGGATGCACTCTGAAGCAAAATCAAAGCTTTGCAGAAAAGAGTGCCAGGATTAATCTGCAATGTCTGCCAAGAATAGAAGAACATGCAGTGAGTCCACTGACATAAAAGAAGCATTTTTAAGTTATAGGTGAAAAAACTATAATCTAATTTCCTTTTCCATGGGCATGATAGATGAATGCTGTGTATTCACATCCCATTTCCTCCTCCTCCTGGACACACAACTAGGCTTCATCTCCAGCTTTTCCTGCATTTGGATGAAGTCATTAATAGATTTATTGCCAATGGAATACAGGTAGAAATGATATTTAGGCCTGGACCTACATCTTCTCTTGCAATACTCCCCTTTTTTGTCTGTCTCCCTCTGTCAGCCAGATGCATAGATGACAGTGGAGGACTCTGAAGCTCTAGATGACAGAATTTCTAGATAGGAGGAGCCATCCATGGCAGACTATGATACAAGCCAAAAATTAAACTTGTAGCATGCCACTAGCTGTTGGTTTTCCCAACAATGTAGTTCTGATTGAGACTGACAATCATAATATCATGCCACATACATGGGTCAACGATGACCTGTGCTAAGCAAATCAGAATTCTTCCCTATGATTTTGGAAAACTCTCTCTCTAGGAAGAGAACTCATTTTTCTCAGTGAGGCTGTGATAATGTGAACCTGGGAGCTTTAGTTCAGAATCATTGAAAAAGTCTTCAAGAATGGAATAGGTACTTCACTACTAATGTGAGGGAGAATCCTGAACAAGCACCAGAGAGGTCCAGCTTCACCCCTGACTTTTCCTCTTATTGGTTACAAGGGCCAAAATGCTTCTCTTTTCACCAAAACTATTTTATCTATAGTCCTGTAACCTGCCAACACAACAGTCATGACTAATACGGGTATAAATTAGAAAACAAAAATCTTGAAACTGACAGACAACATTTTGACATATATTCTCCCAAAATTATGGGCATACATACACTTCTAAAAAATGAAAACTGTGGGGCCGGGTGCAATGACTCACTCCTGTAATCCCAATACTTTGGGAGGCCGAGGTGGGCAGATCACCTGAGGCCAGGAGTTCGAGACCAGCCTGACCAACATGGTGAAACCCCATCTCTACTAAAAATAAAAAACTTTAAAAAAATTAGCCGGGTGTGTTAGAATGAACCTCTAATCTCACCTACTAGGGAGGATGAGGCAGAAGAATCACTTGAACCAGGGAGGCAGAGGTTGCAATGAGCCAAGATCCAGCCACTGCACTCCAGCCTGGGTGACAAAGCAAGGCTCCATCTCAAAAAAAAAAAAAGAAAAAGAAAAAGAAAAAAGAAAGAAAACTGTGATTTATGATCACACTTCATAACTTTTCCTTTCCATGTCAAATATACTTTAACAAGCTCGTTTTTCAAGGTTGGCCAGTATCTTATTGTTTGAATACACTATCATTTTTTTAAAAAGTATTTGGGTATATTCAATTTTGCATTCCCCTATACACAGTGATGCAACAAATTTTGGGGAAACAAAACATTTTTCCAATTATTTATCTCATGTAAAGCTGTAGAATTCAACTTGCTGGTCAAAGGATATTCAAGGGTTTTGATTAATATTGCCAACCCTTCCTCTCAAATATTTACACCCATTTATACTCGCAGCAACTGAGTGCTCGATTCATACTATTTTTCCACCTGAGAAAGTAATGCTGAGCTGAACTGAAAAAACACTTGTTTCTTAATTCACAGCACTATCCTACAAAATGATTAGTATAACCTATAATAGGGGCCAAAGTCAAATTTCTGTTTCATTAAGATATATATAGAATAGACCACTGGTACTGTAATGTCACCAAGGCACACAGTCCTTCACAAAATGCAATAAAATATAACTAACAATTAAGCAACTCCTTTGGAACAATAATGAAAATTATTGTGGGGAGGGGGGTGGGAAAGAACCACAAAGCAGTGAGGAGATGCATATGTTAAACAGTTGGTCACAGCCCACTCATTAGCACAGTCTCCTATCAGCCTCCTATGGAACCTTCCATGGGTACACTCATGCTCACTCAAGGGTAGCCAAAACCAGAATGTTACATGTTAAAATACATAATGAAGAGGCCAGAAAAACATGAACACACTGCAACCTAGATGTTTTAGGGAGAAAAAAACACAACAAAACTACATGAAGCCATTGTCTAACTGAATTATTTAGCTAGAAGTTGGAACAGCTGTAAGCTCTATACTTTGACACTAATGAGGTTCATAGTGATACTATAGTGAAATCCACTGGTTTAGACGTAACAATCAGAACTAGGTGAATAAGGCAATTACACATTAGGGCACCTATTCAAGATAGGTAGATAAGAATTATTCAGTATTAACACATACAGAAAGTGTAATATTGTCACTTTAGGACTCAGCTTACTCATCTATAAAAAATGAAAAGGCTGATCAACTTCTAAGATTCTCCTGAGCCTAAAAGGCCCTGCACATCTCAGGCAATCTACAACACTGGTGTTATTTCTTAACGTTCTCTGTCTTCCTACACTCATTCATCCAGCAACCTTCAACTTTTTCAAACTCCTAAATTGTGGCTTGCTCTCTGTGAGCCTCTTCCTAGATAGCATTCTGCAGCAGTTCTTGTTCACACCTCACCTACTTTAAGTCCCATTCATTCGTCAAGTCTGGGCTTAAACATCTCTTCCTCTGCAATGTGCCTCCACTGTAGTCTTCACCTTCTTTATTAAAACTTAATTCTTTTTGAATCACCTGTAATTATTTCTTTAATTTTCTGTTTCCCCTACTAAGTCACGAGCTCTCTGATGCCAAAGGCCATGCATATCTTGTTCACCATGGTATCCCTGTTTCCTGGAACAACTCCTGGCATTTGGAAATTATCCAAATATTTGTTAAATGAATAAATAATGGGATTGTGCTAAGTAAGCTAGTGAAAGACTCAGCACTGAAAGTAATTTCTAATTTTTCCAAGTAGGTCATTGAAAATAAAACTAAATATGTTGTTATTTATTGCTTTCTTTACAAAGGCAAAAGAACCCTAAGTTTCAGGTTAATCTTGCCCCCTTTCCTTACTGCTTGTCAAAAGCCCACAAGTTGTTAAGGGAAATTTTATCATGTTAATGAATAGTATCACCAAGTACTTAGTGAATACTATCATTTCAGTGACTATTGAAAGTGTGTAGTCACTTTTGAAATTGTTTTTCTTTTGTAATTATCTTAACCAGGTATAATATATGTAGTTATGAATTATAAAATGAATATTGAATACAATGCTTCCCAACTGTATCCAACTCTACAGAAAATAGTTGCACGCATATACACAAACACACAATGCCAGCAAAGGATTTTCTCTAATATTAATACTTAACCATCTAATATCTAATAGTTAATGATATGTACTGAGAGAAGTCCAATATGCTTTAAATCCACAACGAAAAAAAATGATGGATATAATTGTTTAAAATCTAACATTTTTTCAAATTTACCAACTTGCTCATTGTTCTAACTTTTAATATCAAGGTTCTAATTTTCCCCAGATAAAATCTTCACATCATGGCCATGCAAGTGTTGAGAGGATGTCAGGAAATACATATTATATACATTAAATAATTTAATGTTTATTTATTTGTATTCCTCCAGTTTTACACTTCTATTGTTTTTATAGTCTTCTGAGAGAAAGAATTGAGTTTAACCCCTTGCTCTTCTGAAGTTTACTGGGTAAAAGTAAAATTTTTAAGTAGAAAGTTTATGAGAAAACAAAGGTCTAAAATTAGAGAAATATGAAGCATAATAAAAATCATTCAACAAATATTTACCCAAACCTGCTATCATGCTATGTTTGGTGTGAGGAATAAGACAGTCTCAAAGAAACTACAGACTAGAGAAAGAAAACAACCACTAAAGAGAATCCCACTATAGTTCTGGGAGGGATATGAAAGAAATATATGCACAGGGGACCATCTAGGCACTGAAAAGAATGCCTAAAACTAGAGTTTTAGAAATTAGATTTTAAAAATATATTAAAACTTAAAAACACCACATGCAAAGGCCCAAAAGTAATGCAGAATATAGTAAATCTAATGTTTCAAAGTAGTTCAGCAATGAACTGTGGGGTATGTGTGTGTGTAGGCAAAAACAAACAATAGGAAAATACGCTGGTTCCATATCTAGCATACAGGTGGACTATCAAGGGAAAAACACCTGATAACCTGGATAAATATTACAGGCATCCTTCCACTCATTTGGCTGAACTCACAAGAAAATAAAGCAATTTCCAAGGCCAAAAAAATAAAGAAATTGCAGAAAACCACATAGTAAAGTAATACTGAAGAGGAGGCTGCCCTGAAGTCATGTGTTAATCTAAGTGGCTTAGAGTCTTAGATTCTAGCAGCCCTGTGGCGAACAGGGGACAAGGCCTTTGAGACTAAGCAAGGTTACTAGTTGGAACTAAGACAACCATATAAAGCTAGGATCCTCAAAGGGTTACTCCTTTAGTAAAATTAATAGAAAAACAAAAACAAAAAAGAATATCTTTCAGCAAAAGGAGACAAGGGAAAATGTGTCCTGCTCTTCCTAAGCTCTGGGTAGATAAGGGAAAAAAATCTCTGGGGCATTTGTAACCATAGCTTTCACCCTGATGAACTTTGTGATTCAAATTTATACTACAGATCCACACTCCAATATCTAAAACCCTTAGGGCCATATATGTTTCAAAGTTCATGATTTTTGAGATTCTACAAAGGTATTATGGTACAGACATTATATATGAAGTAACACCTCACTATAATCTGAACAGCATACCATAATATGACAATATTTTTATAGCTTAACATATGACTCTTCATGATAGGCAGTATATAAAGACTATAGAGGGTCAACTTTTCCTGCCAAATGATTTACAAAAATAATTTTGGTTTTCTGAGCATTTTGGATTTTCAAATTATGGACAAGGATTATGGATCTGGACCTGCACTGGATGGGAAACTCCAAGAGCAGAAATCAACTTCAGGTGCTCTCAGAATGGCAGCACCTGTGGGACCTCTCTGAAGCAAAATCTTTCTAGGTGACCCTAGGCTCCCTAGGATTCCCACAAATTAAGTCCTAGCCAACATTACCTCAGAGTCTAAAATTACAAAACATATGAGGAATCATGACTGAATATCAGGCAAAAACAACAATAGAAACAGAACTTCATGTCATAGATCTATGAAACATAGAATATAAAATTAGTTTTGTTTAAAATGGTAAAGAAATAAAAGAGGAACTCAAAAATATTAGCAAGAAAAATACAGTATCCAGAAAATGGGCAAATTTGAAAAAAATTCAAGAACAAAAAATATAAATAAACAAAGTAAAAAACTAAGAATGCATAAAAGCAGACAAGACACAGCTAAACAGAGAATTAATGAACTGGAAGGTATCTGAAAAACAAATCATGCTGAACAGAAAAGAAAACATTAGAAAATACAAAAAGTATATTAAGATTTATATGGATGTAATAAAGTCTAACATATTTCTAATCATGCTTGAAGGACATAAAAAGAAAGAGAATGAGAATAAGCAATAATCAATGATAACTGAAAAGCTGAGAATTTTCCAGAACTGATGAGAGACATACATTCTCAGATTTTAAAAACCCAACAAATTCCAAATAGAATAAACAAACAAACAAAAATGCCACATCTAGACACACATACAATACAGAAGGACAAGACAAACAGAAGATTTGAATGTAGCCCCCGTCAAACAAAGGAATTACCTAAAGGCAGGTAGACAGATAAATTCTCCTAAGAGCAATAATAGAAGCCAAATGAGTGAAATATCAAAGTGAAAATAACTGTCATTCTAGAATCTTATATACAGATACATTATCTTCAAAATATACTTCAAGAAAAGTATATAGTTCAAGAAAATCTTATAAATGATGAAGGAATGGTGAGCAAAGAAGTCAGTTACAAGGTAGGCATATCTAAGTAAACATTGCTTTCATCAAATAATAATGTACAGCTTTATGAGTTAAAACTACAGTGAAACATAAAACACTGAATAATAATAGCACGTAAGATAGAAGTGGGTGATTGAAGTTAAAAGTTTCTACATTTCTTGGGAAGAAAAAAGAGATATTGATCAACTTCAGACATTACATATGCATATTAAAATTTTAAGGTTAATCACTAAAAGAACAGAAATAGTATATATATCTTCCAAACTACAGAAAGAGAAAGTTAGAATTAAAGGAAAAACTGATACAATTAAAAGCAGGGGGCACAAAATAGCATGGAGAAGAAGGGCCGAATCACTGGCGATATATGTGGAATTGTTATAGTGGTGGTAGTAGCAATAATTGTACTAGTAATGTTTATTATTAGTAGTGGTATTAATAACTGATTGTTATTGCATATCTGTGTGTCAAGTTCTGGTCTAGGTATTTTACATGCATTATCTTATGCATTACTCATTAAAAGTGAAGTAGGTACTATAATTAGTCTTCATTTTACAAATGAGGCTTATTACTGTTCTAAATCAAGCAGAAGACAACTAAAGAACGAGATTTCAGGTAGTTTTTTGTTTTGTTTTGCTTTCAGACAGGGTCTTGCTCTGTCACTCAGGCTGGAGTACAGTGCCATGATCATGGCTCACTGCAGGCCTGACATCCTCCGCAGCCTTCCAAGTACCTGGGACCATGGGTACACATGATCATGACTAATTTATTTTATTTTTTATAGAGATGGGCTCTCCCTATGTTACCCAGGCTGGTCTCAAACTCCTGGGCTAAAGTGATCCTCCTGCCTTGGCCTCCCAGAGTGTTAGGATTACAGGCATGAGACACTGCATACAGCTCAGAGTTTTTAAATAATTATCACTCACTGAATTTGAGGGATGAGGGATAACTCTAAAGTTAGTGGCTTGGGCAACTGAGTAGGCAATGCCTGGCATCCAATAGCAATTCTAAGATTTCATGCATGAATTATGCCATTCAAAGACACAGAATATTTAAAGAGGGGTACAGTTGTGTCTGTTTTCTTTGGAATGGTGAGTAAATCACTATTTCAAGCAGCTTGGTTGTGGGAAAAAAGAAAAAGCAAAGAATGACAGGTTGGTTGCTGAAAAGCTATTATTAAGATAATAGAGCCCAAAGAGACGTGTGTGTGGTTTGTTTGTTTTAAATGGAGATACTTGAAAATACTTATAAGAGAGACAGAAGATGTTAAAGATACAGATGACAGAGAGAATAACTCATGTAGAAAGGACAGTTGTAATTTAAAATAAAAATGCTAAGCCTAGGAGAACAATCAAATGGTGCAGCCCAAAAGCAAAACTACACCAACCAGGGAGAGACCTAGATTCTCTCTCTCCTAAAATTTCTTTTTTTTTTTTTTTTTTTTGAGATGAAGTCTTGCTCTTGTTCCCCAGCCTGGAGCGCAATGGCGTGATCTCAGCTCACTGCAACCTCTGCCTCTTGGGTTCCAGCGATTCTCCTGCCTCAGGCTCCCGAGTAGCTGGGATTACAGGTGCCTGCCACCACACTCGGCTAATTTTTTTGTATTTTTAGTAAAGACAGGGTTTCATCATGTTGGCCAGGCTGGTCTCGAACTCCTGACCTAGGTGATCTGACCGCCTTGGTCTCCCAAAGGGCTGGGATTACAGGCGTGAGCCACAGTACCTGGCAAAAATTCTTTAGAAAATGCTAGATCCTCCTTAAAAATGAATAATAAAGAAGGCTTCTGTACACAAGGGAGAGGAGGATCCTCACACATCTGGGACAAATGGAGAGACAGCAGAAAAACAGCTACAGAAAGACTGTGGGCTTCAGGGTACAATTCTCTCTGGTTTGTGCTTTCACCCAATTGTTTCAAGGAAGAGTCGTCATTTCTTACTCACAAGTCATTGTGCAATTGACACAGGGGTATGCCATTCAACCAATCTTCCCTTGGTGAGAAAGAAAAAAATAGGGCAACTCCCACATTACATAAATGCCTAAGAAAAAACATAGCCAACATTCTTCTTTATAAATATACATTTTTCTAAAAAGAGAAAACATTGTAAAAGAAATGAAACTAAGGATAAATATTTTTAATGGCAAGGAATCTGATTTTTCAAATTATTTAAATGCACTATGATTTTGTTTGAAGGTTCTCTTAGTAGATGCTGGCTCAGGAGTTGAGTCACTTAAAATACAACTCTGCAAGGAAAACATCCTCGGCCCCTAGGGAATAGGGTTATATGTCACTTCTGACCTTCTTTACCAAGATAAGCTCCAAAGAACACCCTATCCCAGCATCAGTCAATTGAAGAGAGGAGGTAAGGTATTTAAAGGATATTGATTTGTGAAAAGCTAAAAGACAGGTCCATGGCAACTAAGCACACAGATTAAATTACAAATAAATCTTCAGCCACCATTTATTAAACATTACAATTAACGTGGCAATATATCAAGAAATTTAGATTTTAATCTAAAATGCTACAAGCTAATATTGCAATTAGGATATGAATTTGCCTACTATCTATATAATTTTCAGTATTTTTTCCATATCAACATTTTAAATCACTAAAACAACTTTTTAAAAATCGAATTGTTACCAATTTTATTCTAAGAAAGTATCTGCTAACTACGCTGACTGCAAAAAGTGAAAAAAAATAACTAAAGTGACCCAAATATATTTAACATTATACCATTAAAAAAAGATTATTCTGAAAATGAGAAAGTAAAAAGATCTGGAAAAAAATCCCTATTGTTCCACTAGCTGCTATAAAGTCTGTTTAATTATTTTTGTGTCATTTTTAAAGCATGTTCCCTCCTACTACCTAAGACTCTTGGTCACTCTGCTTCCCCTGCTCCTGCCCACCCTGATCACGTGATCTCTTCTCTCCCCTCCTAGGACACTAAGCACCTTTGAGAATGTCACAGAATCACACACATTGAGCCCATTACACATGTATGGTATGAATTATAATCATATTAAATACTTTTCAGAAGTGCGTCTACCCCATCTCTTCACCCTTGGGCTGGGTCTTCTAGTAAATCAAGAGGAAGGAACAGATTATGTTCTGGTACAGAAAAATGAGAGGGTGTGTTTTGTTTTGTTTTTAAAAAAACGAATAGTTAAATGAGAACAATGAGAATCAAATTAAAATATATTTACAGCAAGTTAGTATACTTCTCAAATTCAAAGTTACTCTAGTGTTCAGTAATCTTTTACACATTGTTCTACTTAATTTTATTCAGTAAACTTTGCTTACTTTTTGGATCTTTCAGCACTTATAGAAAGCCCTACTAAATTATCGCAAATATAAATATATGGTGGCTGCTGAATTAGTGTGCTAACAGAATTTCTATTAATTAAAATATATTTCAGGTTTACTAAGCACATTTATGCAAAGCAAACTCACTTTCAGGTTTAAATTTTCATTCTATTTTTAACTCACAAAATTTCTTTTTTGCAGAATATTTTATGAATAAAATTAAAGCAGCAGGAATTTGTGTTGATGTGCTAGTATTTGTCTTCAATCAAAAATCAGTCCATATCTCCTACTACCTTTACCAGATAGTCTTATAAGAAACATAATCTTTTTCTTTTTTGTAATTTGGGAGGAACAGAATTGTTAGTAAAATTCTAGTATCTCTCAAACATCAGATTCAGAACGTGAAGCACTTACTTTTCATGTGGGATAAGCTCATTACTAAATAGCTTCAAGTGTTTAATACGGAAAAAATAGGATTACTGAAAACCAAATTGGCTTTTCATAAGGTTTGTTTTGATGTTAACAGTAATGTCTAGGTTTGAATTCTGATAATCATAAATAGGATACTTTAACAATGTAGCATATATAGAAATCATTCATAAGCACTATTAACTGAAATGAATCATATAGCAGGGCTGCAAAGCTTTCCAAATTTACCGCTGCAGATGTTACTTTGGACCAACTCTATTTTATTGTTTAGCCTTGACATAATACCGGGTACACACTGGGTTCCTATTACTACCTAATCTTTTTACTTTATTATTTGACTTGGGCTATCCTTTAGGGCATCACACACAAAATAGAAAAAACAAACAACACTGAAGTGTCAAACAGATGTAACTAAGAAGGTAAATACTCATTGACTCCTGGATGTTTTATATGCTAGCAAATAGGTACAACAAGTTACAAGGGAAAGGAGGCGAGGATGTATAGGTGGACCCAGAAAAGTTTATGTCAAACCAATATTGATTAGGTATTTAATTTTCACATACAAAGGGCAACATTATTATAGTCGAGTATGGAATGAAAGTTTTACATAATCCAAAAGTACCATAAAACATATAATCCTTACTTAGATTGTTAAGTGCTGTCACTGAAAAAAGAAAAAAAATCTGGGAATAAATGTACAGAGCTTCTTCATCTCGACCTTTTCACCATATATAATTCTGCCCTCAGATGTTAACAAGTCATTTCTTCAAGTGTATAAATCATATATCTTTAAGAATCATTTTATAAGTCACCATAATTAACAACAATAGTTTTCTTGGCCTATCAACCTAAAGAGAAAAGAATTTATCATTTAAACCAGTACCTTAATATTAAATTCATATTTCAAAAGGATTTTGAGCCCAATTAATCCAATACCTCTAAAAAAAAATGACAGAACCATAAATCTATTTTAACAATCTTCCAATCTAAACTCCAAACTAAAAAGTTATACACAAACCAAACTAATAATAAATTGGAATTGTTTTTGTTTCAAATCCCCAAACGCTACATTTTGTGCTCTTTTTCTCCAAACCAGTATTTAATATTTTCAAAACTAAAACACCAACTACTTGAGAATGCTTCAGTGCCTATAGAGAAACTTAATTATGTGTTTGCACGTTTTAATAACAACTCACTTTTATAACTGGTGTTTACTGAAAACCTGTGAATAAATTACTGAGATAGTTTACTGTTTTTTTAAAGGAACTTCACAAAGAATTCTGAGCAAAGATGTCCTCTTAATAATGCATATAACATATATATTCAGGTTTTCCATATCATCTTTTCTTAGAATAGTACATATTAATAATGTGATACCTATGTCTCCAAATTCCACCCAAAAGTTGGTTTTAAGTAGATATTTTATTTTATGACTTACTAGAAAAGCAAAACATTAAAAAGAAAAACCACTAACCAATACTCCTCAGTGCTTGGATTTTGGTCATTGTTTTATGCAACAGAATTAAAATTTTTTCATTCAATTTTTTTCATAACAGAATTAAAATTTTTTCATGCATATTATAAAGACTGCAATATGTATGCAGATTTTCATGCTCAATTCCACAGAAAGCTATCCAAGCAAGGTGAGTGTTTTGAGATTAGACCATTTAGGTTAATATGGTTCATTTTCTCTTCTCTCTCAATAGAGTATATTACTGAACTACAGATGGCAGTTAAGTGCACTGGTTAAAAGCTATGCAAGTTTGGCCAGGGGAAGTGGTGGCTCACTCCTGTAATCACAGCACTTTGGGAGGCCAAGGTGGGTGCATAACCTGAGGGAAGGAGTTCAAGACCAGCCCGGCCAACATGAAGAAACCCCATCTCTACTAAAAAAACACACAAGAATTAGCCAGGTGTGGTGGTACACGCCTGTAAGTCCCAGCGACTCAGGAGGGTGAGGCAGGAGAATTACTCAAACCCGGGAGGCTGCAGTGGGCCGACAATGCACCACTGCACTCCAGCCTGGGTGACAAAGAGAGACTCCATCACACAAAGAAAAAAAAAAAAAGCCATGAAAGTTAATTACCCTCCCTGAACCCATTAAGTGGTGAAAGATTAATAATATAAAGCTCAGTGCCTGCTATATAGTAACTGCTCAATAAATGTTCAGCTCTTATGACCATTCATATTATTAATTCAACACCAGTTCCTATTTCAGCTGCTTTCTTTTATAACATGGAATCTCTTCCCCCTATTTTCCACATCTTAGAAATCATATTGGAAAACCTCCTACCTTCAAAATTTTCAAAAGACTTTTCCACTAAAATACTAATGTGACTAAATATTTAGATCTGGAGAAGTCGGTCTTTATCTGAATGATGTTTTAATGAACTGTTCAAACCTGTGAATGTTCTCTGAAATATATCAGTATACTGATTTATCATTTTCATTATAGACCAGCATGTAGCAAATTCATAACCTATACCTTTTTATTATGAGGATTTTCTAGACTGATATACACCTTTAAGACATGAATCATCCTCCTAGAGTTGGGGAAACTGATGGGAAAATGGCTAAATGATTCAGCATGCTGCAGCAAAGTGAGCTGGTCATAAATTTACAATTTCCACTTCTGTTAGGTGCCCTGGCCCTGGTGGCCTCTTTCATCTTGTACTGCATATATAACATATAATACTGTAATCAACAAATTTTGTTAAACATTCCCTTGGGAAAGGCATAATGGTACTTTCTCCTCAGATCAGCTTCTAGAAACAAAATTATTCAATTCTATGAGACAACAGGTTCAGAAGACTAGACAACTCTTACAACGTCCAGTTGTAAGCTTCACCAAGCTTGACTTATGCAGATAACAGGGCGAGAGTGAATTCTGACACTGGTACCACTTTCTCAGCTGCACAAAGGAGATAGTAGGGAAAAGACCTCAGGCCAAAAAAACCCAGAAGATGGGCAAAGGAAGCCAGCTGAGGAAATGGTTATGGCCATAGCTGTGTCTCTCATGCCAACACTGACCTTTACCAAAAACATCACAATAGAACAGAAGATCCTAAGCAGGTCAAGAGAACTAAATAGCAACTGCTGAACATACACTCATATAGCCTGACTTATGAGGAGCCTCACCACCCAAAGCAGGTGAAAGCCTTTTTCTTTTCTAAGTGCCTCTGTTTATCCTTCAATGACGAAAGATTTACTGTTAATTAAGGTATTTCAGAAATGTACAGATTCCAGAGTAGAATAAAGCCTTTTCCATCAAATAACCAGTTACAAAAACAACATTAAGAATTAAATGTTTCCATCTAAAATTGCACCATCTCAGATGCTGGGGAAGTACATCCATTTTGTGACCATAGCATAGTCATCTCACCCAGCATTTTCTGAGAATGGGACAAAATGTACCAGAATGTGTAAAATGAAATTGCCATAGCTATTAAGTCCAATTTCCTCATTCAGTATCTTGAATTCATTTGTTTGGTATGGTAACATACACACATACACACATACACACACACACACACACACACACACTCTCACAAAAAAAAATCCTCAGGAGCAACACTGAAAAAGATGATACTATCTTAGAATTATCTGAAATGTATTTAGGAAAGAACTAGGGTGACAAGTTTGACCTTCCATAAATTCATCTTTTTTTTTTTTTGACTGTGCAACCTCTAATTTCCTCTAATTTGGAGAAGGGAGGGTGGGTGGAGAAAGAAAAAAAGGTGCAAAACATCTAATTCAGAGTGTACAATCTGTGTGTGTGTGTATATATACACATAATGTGTGTGTGTGTATTTTTCCCCCTTCACCAAGACCTTGGAGTTAAATAAGAGGAAAAAATGGCTCACAAGACAAGGTTTCAGGACTAACCCAAGGGAACACCTTCACAGCTGGAGAATTCCAGCTCAGGGGCAACCTGGCTGGGAATATCAGAGGCCGCAGCATTATCGACCAAGAGCACAGGCCGCACCACCAGCATCCCAGGCGCCTCTGCCGTGCGCATGTCCCTCTTATATAAAGAGATGCTTACAGTCCAGGTGCTTTTTCTTGGGGCCCATCACTTCATGAGTAGTGGCTTTGCAGACAGCTCTCGCTACAGCAGAGCCTGTCACGCTGTACTGAGCGGCGGCGATCCGATCCGTGAGCGTTTGGCCCGACATCTTCTCTGGTCGCGTCTACCGCCTCTTCTTCTGCAGGAAACAAGGGGAGATGGTCCGGCTTTAATCCGCAGACCCTCCCCTCCAAGCACCCAGGCCTTGCCTCCTCCAGCCGCGCGGCGGCTCTCTCCTCCTCCATCCCCACCCTGGCACCACCTCTTGGAGCCAGCAACGCGCCAAGCCCCGCTCCTGCGATGCGGTCCAGGGAGTCTTGGCCGTGAGTGGGGCAGTCACGGAACCCCAGCGTGGGCTCCAGTCTCAGCATCGTGACACCGTCCCCATTCTCCCCCACCCCCACATAGGACCAGACTCGCCCCCTGGGGACCCCCCTGTCAATCAGCACTTTCCCCGCAACCTGACACACGGGTGCTGCGCTAGCCACGACGTGCGTCCGGGTTATTCCCTGGGCGCCGCACCCACCGGTGCCCACCTCCCACCTTCGCAGACTTTCCTCCTAGCAGCCTGCAGGCTTCGGGGAATGCATCGGCTACCCAACCCCTGGCTGCCTCCCTCCTCCTCCTCGCGCTGCTGCAGCAAAGGGCTCGTCCTCCCTCAGTCGCGAAGGAGATTATCCTAGCATTGCGCCATGTTACGCCCTCGCTTCCCCTTCCTTCCCCGCCGCCGGCTCCAAAGCCTCGCCGAGGCCGATAGCCCGGGCCCCTTCCCCCCGGTCTCAAAATTCCTGCCGCAGGGGCCGCCCGGGAGCGCTGCGGAGGCGCCGGAGTCTTGGGGCACCTCACCCTTCCTGGATTTGGAGCGGAGCCGGGCTGACAGCGCAGCCCAGCCCCCCCCCCGCCCGCCCTGGAGCGCTCCGCGGAGCTGTCACCCGGCCGCTGCCCTTCTCCGCACCCTGGGATTATCCTCTGTGGATCCCCGCGCGGCCCTGGCGCGGGGAGGGGGCCGAGTACGGCCGCGGGTACTCACCCCGCCCCTGAGCGGCGCCGCCCGCCGCAGGATGAGCGGAGCCCGGGCAGCTGAGGGAAGCGGCGCCGGTGGGTGTGTGCGACCGCGCGCAGACCCGGTGCCCCTGGGCGCAAAGTCTCCAGCCCTGGCCGGGCCCCGCTCCTCAGCTCCGCGGTCCCGACACCCGCCGCCCCTGACCCCAGAAGCCAGTACCCGCCCGCCGCCGCCTCTTCTGCAAGCGCCGCCGCGTCTCTCTAGCGCTCCAAGCTGCGTCCCCATCCCCGCCCCCACCTCAGCTGTGGCTCCTCCGACGAGTCAGGTGACGGCGGCGGACAAACCCGGACGAGCCCTCGGCGGAGTGCCTCGCGGCCCCCTCCCAGCTACTCACACACACCGCCCCCCGGGGCTGGGAGCTTAAAGGCGAGGGGGCGCCTCGCGCAAGCATCCCCGGCAAGCGGGAGGGGAGAAGGAGGAGGCGGGGAGGCGAGGAGGCCGACACCCACCCAGCCAGCCGCTCTCCGCTGGGCTCCTGGCCGCCCCTCCGCTGCTGGCTCGGCACCCGGCACGCACTGGGAGCGCGCACCGCGCACACCTGCCCGCCGACTGCTGGGGGCGCCCTGGGCGGTGAGGGCGTTGGCCAAGCCAGGCGAGTGGGCTTCTCGGGTTCTACTCGGTGAAGGCCAAGGCAAGGGCGTCGTCGCGCCTTGCCTGGCGAAGCCCAGCCCCTTCTCTCCCACACTGTCGCTGACACGCCCGCCTGTCAAAGGCGCCCAGGCCCAGATGAGCAGGGTGATTTTAAATGTCAGATCCTGCCGGCCATCCGCGACCGTTACCTGTGCGTCTTCAGCTCCTCAGGCTCCTCCGCTTGTCTCAGTTACAACTGGGAGCCCGGGTGGGCCGGTAATTCTAGCCACTTTAGTCTTAAAGGGATACTGAGGTCTGCTGAAGGGCGAATAATTAACAGCCATTAATCGAGTCCCAGGTTACCTTCGACAGTAATCATTTGAGTGCATAAGGATAAACCCTTCGTACCCTTTAAAAGTAATTCTGCCAGTTGAATATAGTGTTGGAACGTCCGTCAATTGAATATCAAGTGTATACTTGAATAGTAAGCAGGAATTTCTAAACAGGGATGTGGAGTTGGTTAATAGCTTCACATGTTGACATTTTCAAAGGTTGTTATTTATGTTCAACTTTTTTTTTTAATTCTCACAGTAGCATGAAGATCAAAACTATATTTGTGAACTTTCCTGGCATTTTTTCCCCCTGGCTTCTGGTGGCTTCTGCTCAGCCTTGAAGCCATGTATGGATACCTATCAATCTCAAGGTTTTGTTATATATTCCTCTCTTTCACCTGGTCCAGTGTTCAGTATGCAGTCATGATTTCCTGACTGTTGAGAATGATTCTAGCACTAATTGGAAGCTTAATGACTAAAGAGAGACAGCTTAAGAGCACCATTGTCTCAAATACTAGTTTTACCGTATTTACGAGGGAAATAAAAACGCAATTCTATTTAAAAAACAACAACAACAACAAAAAAACTTATACTCCAGTTTTATAGCAGCTTAATATAATGGTCCCAGACTGGAGGAAAGCCAAATGTTATTCTACTAGCAAATGAATAAACAAGACATGGTATATCCACATAATGGAATACTACTTAGCAATAACAAGAAACAAACTAATACCATTCATGAATCTCACATGCATTAGATGAAAGGAAAGAAGCTCAATCAAAAAATCTACTTATTATTTTGATTTCATTTATGTGACATTCTGGAAAAATCAAAACTATAGAAACAGAAAACATATCAGGTGCCAAGTCAGGTGATGGTGGCATTGAGGGAGGAGCCTGCAAAAGGGTAGAAGGAAACTTTTTGGAGAGATGGAAGTATTTTGTATCATGACGGTGATGATTATACAACTGCATGTATTTCTCAAAACTCATCAATTTGTACACTTATAATTGATGCATTTTGTTGTATTTTAATTATACCTCAATATAATCTGATAGAGTTGGAGTGGCGATATTAATATCAAAGTAAGTTTTACAATAAGGAATATTCATAGCAATAAACAGGCACATTTCTTTTTTTTTTTTTTTTTTTTTTGAGACGGAGTCTGACTCTGTGGCTCAGGCTGGAGTGCAGTGGCCGGATCTCAGCTCACTGCAAGCTCCGCCTCCTGGGTTCACACCATTCTCCTGCCTCAGCCTCCCGAGTAGCTGGGACTACAGGCGCCCGCCACCTCGCCCGGCTAGTTTTTTGTATTTCTTTTTTTTTTTTTTTTTGGAGAGACGGGGTTTCACCGTGTTAGCCAGGATGGTCTTGATCTTGTGACCTCGTGATCCGCCCGTCTCGGCCTCCCAAAGTGCTGGGATTACAGGCTTGAGCCACCGCGCCCGGCCAGCAGGCACATTTCATAATGAAAAATTCATTAAGAGCATGGAACAATTCTACATGTTTATATAGCTAAGAACAGAGCTTCAAAATAGGATGAAGCAAAACCTAATAGCATTAAAAGGAGAAGTAGGCAAATCTACAATTATACTTGAGGATTTCAGAACTTTTCTCTGTGTAATAAATAGGACAAGTAGACAGGAAACCTGTAAGGGTATAGGTGACTTGAAATAGTCCTGTAGGCCGGGCACGGTGATTCATGCTTGTAATCCCAGCACTTTGGGAGCCCGAGCCAGCCAGGCGGATCACGAGGTTAGGAGATCCAGACCATCCTGGCTAACATGATGAAACCCCGTTTCTACTAAAAATACAAAAAATAAAAATAAAAAAAAAATTAGCCTGGCGTGGTGGCGGGTGCCTGTAGCCCCAGTTACTCGGGAGTCTAAGGCAGGAGAATGCCTTGAACCCGGGAGGCGGAGCTTGCAGTGAGCAGACGTATCACGCCGCTGCACTCCAGCCTGGGCGACAGAGCGAGACTCTGTCTCAAAAAAAAAAAAAAAAAAGAAGTAGCCCTGCAGACCAATTTGACCTAACTGACATTTATGAAATAGTCCACCCAACAGTGGTGGAATACTTTCTTCAAGTGTGCATGGAACATTCACCAGGATTGACCATACTGACTGATACTAAGCCATGAAGCTTAGTATTTCAAATGTTAAAAGATTATAATCATACATATTATGTTCTCTCACCACAGTGGAATTTAACTAAAAATCAGTAACAGATAGATATATAGAAATCTCCAAATATCTGATAATTAACACATTGTAAATAACCCATGGGTCTAATTTTCTCATAAGGAAAATTGGGAGTTTATTTGAACTAAATAATAATGAAAATCCCACATAACAAAATTTGTGGGTTGCAGGCAAAGCACTGATTAGAGGCAAGTTTATAGCATTAAAATGCTTAGGGATGAAGAAAGATCTAAAAATATTTGAGTTTCAACCTTAAGGCACTAGAAAAAGAACAAATTGAATTCAACATGAGCAGAAAGAAGGAAGTAATAAAGATAACAGTACAAATCAATGAAAGAGAAGATGACAAATAATAGATAAAATCAATTAAACCAAAAGCCATTTTTTGGAAAAGATCACAAAATGGATAACCCCCCTAGCCAGATTGAGCAAGGAAAAATAAGATGGCACAAATTTCCAATGTTAGGAGTGAAAGGAGAAATCAATTCTATGGACATTAAAAAATAAGAGAATGTTATAAACAACATTGTGCAATAAGTTGGACAATTTACATAAAATGAGGAAGTAGTATAAAATAATGCTTTTACAACAGTCCAATAATGATGTCATGTCACATACGTTGCTAAGTTAAGTTTTGAGCAAATAACATGTTTCCAATAATAATTAAAATAATACAATCTGGGAATGATTTATTTTTCAAAATAGATTGGAATGGGTTCAAAGTCAGTCCTATAATAGTTGCAGTTACATACAATACACTGGGAAGTATTTGAAGCCAGAGCTTATTCTTGGTATGCTACCCATGTCTCTGGTACTATGCATGGGAGAATATCCCACACATAAACATCCTGACCTAGTGTTAGCAAAATGTTTGAAAATCCCTCTACTATAGAAGTATCATATACAAATCAATGAATAATGTCAAGGATGGAACCAATGTATGAAATGTGGGTTGTTTTGGAAGATTTTAATGAGCTTTGAAAATAGTAGAATATTTTCAGTGGCAAAATTTGGAGATGCTGGCTTCTTACAGCCTGGAAAATCTAGTTACATCCATGAATGTTATATACTAAAGTGAAAGAAAGAAAATAGACTAAAAGAAAGAAATATATTGAGATAAAAAATTATTTGTTGACATGTTCTCTTTGAAGGCGCAGGCACATAATAAATGATATTCAATAAATCTTAGGCAAGAATAAGAATTGACATTTAATGTTTTACAAGTTGAAACATCTTTGATCTCAGTGGTCAGAAAATAGGGTAATTATAATAAACACCCCAAACTGTTTTTTAAAAATACACATTGAGGCTGGTGCGGTGGTTCATTCCTGTAATCCCAGCACTTTGAGAGGCCAAGACCGGTAGATCACTTGAGGTCAGGAGTTTGAGACTAGCATGGCCAACATGGTGAAACCCTGTCTCTACTAAAAATACAAAAAATTAGCCGGGCATGGTGGCACATGCCTGTAGTCCCAGGTACTGGGGAGGCTGAGGCCCAAGAATCACTTCAAGAGGTTGCAGTGAGCTGAGATCATGCCACTGCACACCATCCTAGGCGACAGAGTGAGACTCCGTCTCAAAAAAAAAAAAAAAAAAAAAAAATTGAATTTGTTTTCTGGGCCAATATACATAAATGTATATATACTACTAAATAGATATTTTTCTAAGCCTCTGATTTATTTATTTATTTATTTATTTATTTATTTATTTACTTTTTGTATAGACAGGGTCTCATTTTATTGCCCAGGCTGGTCTTGAACTCCTGGCCTTAAGTGATACTCCTGCCTTGACTTCCTAAAGCACTGGGATTACAGGTGTGAACCACCATACCCAGCTAAGTCTTTGTTGTAATACACATGTTTTCTTCTGAGTATCAGATTTAACATAGAAAAATCAAGCCAACAATAATTACACGTAGACCAACAATTTATTTCAGCATGAAGGCAAGTGTCTTCAAGTTCTTGATTTCAGTTTGTTTGTAAGATACAACGCATGTACAAGAAACAGAGAGAAATAAAGCTGAAGATAATTTGCTTGCCTCAGATAACAACCTGAGGTGAAATTAGAAAATTTATACCTTTCTCCTAAATCTAAAATATTCTCAAGGTAAAACTATAGGGTGAATTTCATTCCAGGAATGCTTTTCTGTCACAGTAGAAAAAAACATATTGGTTCAAGAATAATCACCCTGGTATATATCCACTCCTACACACAAATGTGACGTCGTCACCCAAACTCAAAAGCAATTCACAACAAAAAGCAAATTTTGATATCCTGAATGCACTTGAGGAGAGACAAAAAGCTTGCTTCTCTTTTATAAGACAAGAAATGAAAAAGACCATAAAACTGATGAACACCCTAGTGTAGCAAGAAAAAATTGTAGGTTGCACAAAATATCAGTGAGATTGAGATTCAAACAACTTGATCATCTTAGGGAAGTATAACATTCATACATGAAACCATTCAAGTTTCTTAAGAAATACAGTTAATGAAGTATATTCCAAGCCAGAACAAACATATTTACTAAGTTTTGTTTTGCCTAAAATTCAGGTTAGAAATGAATTCATCACGGCAACTGGCATGATAAAAGGAACATGTACATTTTACATGCCTAATGGCATAAAAACAATTTAAGTGTGTTATTTTCATTTGTCTCCCAGTTTTAAATCTATTGTCAATTGTTGTATAACAAACTTTGTGGCATACAACAGCAAATTTTTATTCTTTCTCACAATTTTGTGAGTGAATAGGACTCTACTGGGTAGTTCTCCTTTGAAGTCTTTTATATAGTTGCAGTCAGGTGACAGCTGGTCTGTAGTCATTGGAATTCTCCTCTGGGCTACCCAACATGGCTTATGCACTTTGACATCTGGCAGATGAAACTGGCTGTTTAAATGAGAACTGGGCTGGGGTTTTGACCAGAGCACCTACCCAGGGCATCTCTATGTGTTTGGGCTACTCATGCAGAGTGGTTCAGGTTAAACACATTTCTTACATGGTGTCTGGCTTCCAAGAGGAAACATCCCAAGTTGGAATGTTCTAAGAAACATAGGTGGAGACTATAAGGTTTCTTATGACCTAACCACCAAGCTTCAGTTTGTTGTATTCTATTGATCAAAAGCAAGTTACAGAGACAGCTCAGATACAAGGGGAAGAGATTTATTGGGGGACTAACTACCACAGTGACATACAAAAGTAAATCTTTGTGAAGAATCCGCAGAAATCTCTGAGAAGTATAAAGTTAAGTCTTTCATATAAGATTCATTGAAGTAAGAAGTTAAGTGATTCACATAAGATTCATTCATCAGAAAATTACTTCAACATAAATTAAAATAACACATTGAATTATTTCCTCCAGTTGAAATATTCTTTATTATGTAGCAAGTCATATTAGTCTGTTCGCATGCTGCTAATAAAGACATACCCAAGACTGGGTAATTTATAAAGGAAAGAGGTCTAATTGACTCACAGTTCAGCATGACTGGGAGGTCTCAGAAAACTTACAGTCGTGGCAGAAGGGGAAGCAAATACGTCGTTCTCCACATGGCAGCAGGAAAAGAAGTATGAGAGCTGAGCAAAAGGGAAAGCCCCCTATAAAACCATCAGATCTCATGAAAACTTAGTATCACGAGAAGAGCATGGGGACAACCGTCTCCATGATTCGGTTACCTCCCACCGGGTCCCTCCCACAATACATGGGGATTATGGGAACTACAATTCAAGATGAGGTTTGAGTGAGAACACAGCCAAACCATATCACAAGTGAATTCCTACAAGATTGTGGTCAAGCTGTACATGATCTGCAAATCTTTCCCAAAGCCTCTATTTTAGTCCCTTCTTTTTATATATGAGGAAATTTAAAACTAGAGAGTTTAGTGACTTTCTCTTCATCACACACGGTGAGATAACAGCATAACCAATCCTAAACTTCACTGTTGAACATCCAATCCAGTGTTCTTTCCACTGCATTCATTGCTTCTGATAAAGGTATAACAGTATGATGTTAGATTTATTTCATACTAATTAATTATTCAGTCAAAAACAATCCTTCTTTTTAAAATTTATGGGCTAGAAGGATGGTGGCTAATATCTTAGGTTATAGAAGTAAACAAGCCCTGGTTTGATTCCCTAGCATTGGTCCTTACTAGCTGTGTGACTTTGGGCAAGGTTTGTAGCCTTTAAGGATGAGTTTCCTTATCTGTAAAATGTGCTTCATCCATAATATCCACCTCAAAGGATTGCTGTTACTATCAAATGAGGTAATGCAAATAAAGCCAGTAGCACAGTGTTTGGCATGCAATAAAAGCCAATAAAAATGACTGATAATACTCTGTTGATAGACTGATTTTATTATTACTATATTTTGATTTTTATTTTATTATTTGGAACTACAACTCAAGTGTATATAGTTCTCTGATGGAAATATTGTTTTACTAGTATCATCCTTAAAGTGAGAAAATAAATTAATAATTTTCCTAGCTCCAGAGATGTGAAATCAGATTACTTCAATATTATCATGGAGTGGATCAAGCTTCTATTAGTTTCAGGAAACGAGAGTAGAAAACATATATACAGCTGGGCGTGGTGGTTCATACCTGTAATTCTAGCACTTTGGGAGGCCCAGGTGGGCAGATCACCTGAGATCAGGAGTTCGACACCAGGCTGGCCAACATGGCAAAACCCCGTCTCTACTAAAAATACAAAAAAAAATTAGCCGGGTGTGGTAGCTGTAATCCCAGCTACTCGGGAGGCTGAGGCAGGACAATCTCTTGAACCTAGGAGGTGGAAGTTGCAGTGAGCCAAGATCGTGTCATTGCACTCCAGCCCAGGCAACAGAGCAAGACTCCGTCTCAAAAATAATAATGATAAAATAAAATAAAACATATCTACATATGCAAATAGATGTTGTACAGCAATAGTGTTATGAACGGCATTTTGTTATTTCCTTTTTTTTTTTTAATTGAAAAAGATGATTGCAAGAGAATTCTTTGGAGTGAGAAGATTTTACTTTGAGAAAGAAGAAGATTAATCAGGAAAGTCTGTCTGAAGAAGGAAGTTTCCCAAGGAAACTTCTAACTCAAGGGCATAGGAGAGTCGAAGCAGTGTGCCTCACCTTCAACTGTGTATCTCCAGCTTTTCCTCTCATTCTTTAACTTGCTCCTGTATTTTAGGTTGCTGTTTTTGTTTGTCTACAGCTCATTTTATATTTGAAGTTGCTTATGGAAAATGACACTGACTTTACTTGATGCTTCATCGCACGAGTATCACAGAAGCCACATGCATTTGCCTTTGTGCAGCTCCAGGAGCACAGCGGTGGACTGTGAGAAGAGCTGGTATTTCTCATACTCCTTCAAATTGTGTATCTAAAACATACACGTTACTGATCACTTCAAAAATTCTCATGCAAAAAATAAGTGAGTTGTTTTTGTTTTTGTTTTTGTTTTAGACGGAGTCTTGCTCTGTCGCCAGGCTGGAGTACAGTGGCATGATCTCGGCTCACTGCAACCTCCGCCTCCTGGGTTCAAGCGATTCTCCTGCCTCAGCCTCCCACGTATTTGGGATTACGGGCATATGCCACCATGCCCAGCTAATTTTTGTATTTTCAGTAGAGATGGTGTTTCACCATGTTTGCCAGGATCGTCTCGATCTCTTGACCTCGTGATCTGCCCACCTCAGCCTCCCAAAGTGCTGGGATTACAAGCATGAGCCACCGTGCCCAGCTATATACTTATATGCATATAAATATATGTATATAAATATGTGTGTACATATATAAGCACTTATGTATGTGTATATATGTACACACATACAAGTATACATATGTGTACATATACATATATGTATATATGTGCATATATACACACATATACATATATGTACATATATATAGATATATATGTACTTATATATACACACACACATACACATACACATATATATAGGTCTTTATAGTCAACCATTTCTGTTTCTCTAGTAACAATAATATTAAAGAAAAATGGAAAGTTTAGGCTATTTGGTATTCAGTATAACCAGATGAGAATGAACTGCTGTGTTACTATTTAAACTAATTTTGGCTAGAACAAGTACAACCTTAGTCTTTCTAGAGCATAATGCATTTAACAATATTGAATTTCTTTTTTAATTTGCCTCAAGTACTTTCCTTTGTCCAAGGACTTATGCTTCAGACAGTCAGGAGTCATACATAGCACAGAACATTGTTGTGGGAGGTTCAGATAATTAGTGGACACTACATTTGCAGTTTGTTCAAATACTGTACTTGAATTATGCTAGCCACACATCAGAAAGTTCCCAAATAAACCCCCAAATAAAAGCATAATAAAACAAATTATATAATATTCTTTCTTGTAAAACGTTATTTTGGAGAAAGTTTTCAGCTGAGAATCACTTTTCACTTTTAAGTTGGAAAATAAATTAGAATAATGCTGGAGTGCCAACGATTTCCCATGGAGAAACTTAAGAGTGAGTTAATTGTTGCACTCCCAATTTATGGCTGTTATTGATTTGATTAACAGATGTCTTCACCTTAAAATTGTGTCGCATTCAGCCTAAAACTGGGTTAATTCTGTTTTCATTGTGAATGATTTTAAACATATTCATATAAACAAAACTCAAGAAATTGTCTGGCATTGTCTCTCATGAGCTTGGATCCTTGTTTAGTCCCTGTATCAGATGCTTTTAGGTGAACATTATCAGAGATGTACATTTGGTTTATGACACCCATGTCAGTGTTAATGGTGCATTTCTTATATCTGGTATATATGGGGAGACAATTTGTTTCCATTGTTACTCACTTTATTCTACAGCCCCTGTCAAGTTCGCTATTTTGCTGATAAAAAAGAACAGACATTGTGCCTGTAATCCCAGCACTTTGGGAGGCCGAAGTGAGCGGATCACTTGAGACCAAGAGTTTGAGACCAGCCTGGATAACATGGTGAAATCCTGTCTCTACCAAAATACAAAAATTAGCTGGGCATGGTGGTATGCGCCTGTAATCCCAGCTACTCTTGAGGCTGAGGCAGGAGAATCGCTTGAACCCGGGAGACAGAGGTTGCAGTGAGCTGAGATTGTGCCACTGCACTCCTGTGTGGGCAACAGAGCGAGACTCCATCTCAAAAACAAACAAACAAACAAACAAAAAAAAACCAACATTGGCATTACAATGAAATTCTGAAATTTCCATTTCATGGGCAAAAGTAGTAAAATATAGATCATACAAGTAAGTTGATAAATTTAGTATTTATGCAACAATGTTTATTAGGGATATCAAAGTATTTCTTATTAATACTCCACAAAATTTTCAAGACATATATATAACTGAAGTAACAAATACTGATTTTTGTTTCTTTGAAGTTTTGTTGGGGGTTTTAGCCCTCAGCCTGATGCTATCCAGTGAGGGACATTATTTAGCAGCTGCATGATTTATTGCTGGTTGCATTTGGAAATGTTATTGATTGCCATTATCACATGATCTCTATTAGGAAGCCATAGTCCATTCTGAACTATATATACATATATATATATATAGAGAGAGAGAGAGAGAGAGAGAGAGTTGATTGATTTCCAACTATAGTAATGGATTATGTGGCTGCCTCTGTTTGCAGCCCACCTCAGACACACAATATCTTGCTTATAAGCCCTTAAAGGTAATTATGTCTGCTTAAGTACTTCATCTTTCAGGGGTTATAATCCCCCAGCAGCCTTGCCACTTAACTTTCAGTTAAGTTCTTAAAATATCTCTTGTGTTTTTTCTAGTAGCAGTTGTCTGAGCTTCAACTGGCCATCCTGGAGGTATTTCCATATCCTTATTCTCATTTGCTTCATCCCATACAGCTGTATGTACAAAGAATCGTTTTCATGACAGGGAACTGACCACAGTCACAGAACTCATTCCCAGATACTCTTTTGCCACTTGGTTCCCCATAGTGACCGTTTCAAAGGCTGTATATGACATTTATGATAGCTTTAAGTGTCACTATCATCTGGAAAGCTGAACACATACCTCTGGAACTTGATACTTCACTGACTCAAGATAAAACTTTGTCAGTTTAATCTTGGCCTCCTTGATTCCGGAAACCAAAGTACCTATCATTAAATAATGCCCTATGTGTTTTAGCCCCACAGAGTAGATGAAATGTCACGACTGTGGGTAGGGCTACCTGACAGACTTGTCTGAAATCTGGTCTGTAGATAAGTACTCATTCCACGGTTAGCAAGTTTCTTCTTATATGGAAACTTCCAGAAGAACAGCAATTAGCAGAATCATTTGAGAAATTAAATAACTTTAGCTACCATCATAATGTGGATGATATCTTGGGGTACTGAATCTTGTTACATGTATGGAAAAATATTCTATCACAATCTATGTCTAATTTTTATAACTATAAACAAGCATATGTATATTGCTTTAACTGTTGCTGAAAGCATGTACTGTGATGCTTCATTTAGGTGGGGCCAGCTATGGAAAAATGAAAAAAATGAGATGCAGACCTCAGCCTACCTCCAGGGTTCAAGCTGCAGGTGCCTAAACCCAAATTGCATATGCTAAGATAACATTCAACATTCCAGAAAATAATTGGTGTTTGTTAGACATAGCAAGCAGAGAGCCAAGCAGGCAGTAGTTGGTTAGCCAGGCAAATCTGCCATGAGGAATCACAGCCCAGTCAGCAAACTAGGGGTAGGGGCAGGACTCCAACTTGAGTGGGAGGAGTGCTGGTAAGAAAAAATCTAGAACAAGACTTAAATGTCATTCTTAAATACTACCTGGCTTGTATCAGGCTTAGTTTTGACTTGGAATAGCATAGATCCTGCAAGTATGAATAAAGTAGTCCCATTTCTAACAAAGGGTGTAGAGGCAGGAAATGAAGGTAGCAAGAATTCTGCCAATTTAGCCTTATTATCTTGCACTATAGTTTCATGTTTAAGCTGTCTTCAAGTGGTCTAGAAAGTAGAGTGTTAATAATATGCAAACATATTTCTTCATAGTGTTAAACATAAAATTCAAATAATATAATTACTTTTTGGTGTTTATATTTGGCTTAATATATCTATATATGTTTAACACAAATAATTTTAATCATAATCTTATCTTGCTTTCAGCATTAACTACAGCAAAAATAACTTTTGAAATCGGTGCTAATTGGATGTGTTCTTTTTATAAAAAGCAAATGTCTTCCTTTATTTACCTAAGCCCTCTCAATTTTTATAGATGAATGAATTTACTGACTATGCAACTGTCTGATTTTACCTCTTAAAATTTGTACCTCTCCTCAGTACAGATATGTTTGATGAGTGAGCTAATGAATAAATGGACCAACATCCAGCACAATTGTAAAACTTAGTATATGCCTAATAAATGAATTTAATAAATGAATGAATGTGAAATCATGGGTAGTAACAACATTGGCAATGGAAATTAATTTTTTGGAAAATTTAATTTCTGAAATAAGTCAGAAACCTCGATTGTATGAGGTCAGATACATAGAGAAATTAAAAGGACACTACCTGCCTTTTTTTTTTTTGCAAATCAGATGGCTTTACTCCAAGGAATTCTAGGCATTGTCACAAGGTATAATTTGCCAACTGCATATGAGTCCTTAAAATACCTTCAAGTAAGGCTACAATAATTGTTCAAAAGTAGGTTTATAGAGTTAATCACTACTGTGCTGTGAAAATACTACAATTTTGTTAGCACAGTAGTACATTTTGATAGGTATATATAGCCACATTGTAAAATAGCTAATCTGTCACACTGTGACTCATGATTCTTGACCATGTTTCATAATATTTCTTCCTAAAATTTGCTCAAAGCTCTGATATTTTACCAACTAAAAACACTTTTCTATAAGCCTTAATAAGCTTGTGATGAATTTCTGCTGCAAGAGCAATTTTCATATTTAAGAATTAAATCGGCCAGGCGCAGTGGCTCACGCCTGTAATCCCAGCACTTTGGGAGGCCAAGGCAGGTGGATCCCCTGAGGTCAGGAGTTTAAGACCAGCCTAGCCAACATGGTGAAACCCCATCTCTACTAAAAATACAAAAATTAGCCAGGCATGGTAGCGGGCACCTGTAATCCCAGCTACTTGGGAGGCTGAGGCAGGAGAATCACTTGAACCTGGGAGGTGGAGGCTGCAGTGAGCCGAGATCACACCATTGCACTCCAGCCTGGAGTGAAACTCCATCTCAAAAAAAAAAAAAAAAAAAGAATAAGAATTAAATCACAGTATATGCTTTGCCTAAGGGCCATATATGTAGGAGATATTTGTTTTAAATTAAATATATTAAACCATAAACACTGACAGATAAATCATCTTACAAGACAGCTTTAAATCATAATGTGATATGACATTAATTTATCAAATATTTGTTCAAGACCCATATGCCAGGCACTTTCTAGGAAAAAAGCATTCTAGCAAGAGAACATAGACAATAAACTAATAAGAAAATTGTCTAAAAGATTAGAAAGTGGTAAATGCTCTTGTAAAAGAGTAAGCAGGATCTGAGGGCTAGTGTGGGAGGAGTGGAGATGTGATCTTAAATAGGGGGTGGTTGAAAGTGGGTGCTCATGAAAGAGGTACATTTGAGTAAAGAAGATGGTGAAGGAATGAGCTGCTTTTGTGTACAATACGTTAATAATTATTCTTTTAAATTTCCTTCCAGACAGCCCTCATTGTCTATATGGATGATGTCATTCTCTTGCCAAAAACTCTTCAATGACTTCCTACAGCATTTGGCGTAATATGTAAGCTCCTTAATTTGTTCTATGACCACCTCCGTGATCTCACCTCATCTTCAGTCTCTAGCCCCTTGCCTTTTTCTCTTGATTACTCTGCTTCAGCCGTACTGGATTTATTTCAGTTAGCTCGTGAGTACCAATGGCTTTCCTACCTTTTGGCCTTCTCACAAGCATTTGTTCCTCTCTGCTTGTAATCATTCTCCAGACTTTTACCTGACCAACTTCCCAACTAGCTGACTACTCTACTTTGCCCTGTTCTTACATTCTCATTGCACAATATGTTTGCCTTCCCATCCCTTATTACAATCATAACTAAATAAAATGTAATCATTTGCTTGGTTTCTATTTTTCTGATAGATCTTAAGCTCCTTGACCACAGGGATGTTGTGAGATGTCTGCGTTGTTCGTCACTGTGTCTCCAATACCTGCCACATGGTAGATGCTCAGTATTTATTGAATGACTAAACCACGCTTCCAAAGGGCATGTAGCTGTGCTAAGAAAAGAGAATGTACACAAGGTTAGGGTGGGAAAATAAAAGTGAAAAGTGTTTTTTCCCTGACTGCACTTAATATTTCAGTAAGTTAAATGGCCAAGACTGAAAGACCCTTAAGGTCTTTAGGCAGTTCTTTTAGGATGTATTCTTCTCACGAATCCACATATAACTGGCAATGAATCTCGTTAGGTAATGATTATAGACTAGGAAATGTAGCTATTAGACACTTCTCCAAACATTTTGGTTCTCTCTGCTACCAGGCATGTGGTAGAAATCCACTTCCCTACCCTCTTGAAGTTGGAGATGGTCATGTGACCTTGGATTATGAACTCTGAGTGGATATAGGATATGTCACTTTTGGGAAGAAGCTTTAAGAGTCACAACACAATTAGCACCTTTCTCTTTGCCACAGTACCTGGCAGTGCTTCAGGTAGTAGCTAGTCTGTTAGTGGGTCCCTGTTCCCTTCTTCATTGTTTTGCTTTCTACCTGTCTCTGCCTTATCTCAGGTGTCTACCGTTTCCGTCCTGGAAAACCTCTTAACTTATGTCCCTGTTTTCACTTTCACTCCCCTCTAGTATCTCTACTGCATTGTGGCCAAAGTGGATTCTCTAAAAGAGGCTCTGATCACACTCCTCTTCTGTTTAAAACTCTCCGGGAAATTCTCATTAACTTCAGGAATAAGTCTACACCCTCAGCAGAGTGTATTCAAGCAGGACCTTTGAGACCCTCAGCCACTGCCCCGTCCCATCACAAGCTAGTCGGATGTCCATCCCCCATACTCCCATATCTTACACTTCTATATTAGTGCTTTTCACAATATCTCACAGCAACCCCTGTCAGCTCTGTGACAGCAGAACACTGGGCTGCAAGGATCTTAGTGCCACTCCAGGGTGGCACACCCTCAGCCCTGCAAATGTTTTTTACTCACAATTGACCAGGCAAGTAAAAAGAGAGCATATAGCATGCTTGTTATTGAAATCACCAGGTATACATCTCTGATTTCTGATTCATTTTCTTTTCCCCCCTTTTTCCCTTAAGATAAAAGATCTATATCTTTTATTTGTGTTGAACATACTCAGTCTTGAAACGTGTTCATCTCTGATATGTATGTGTCCTCTATATTAATTATAAGTCCCTTTTCCTAATTTATTTTTAATCACTGGATGTTGTCTTCCTCTTAGGATTTATTACTATGGGAGCCTGAACAAAATAAAAGTTTAAGTATAGACTATTTTATTCAAAGTATCTTAACTACATTTAAGTCCTATTGGGTTTACAAAAAACAAAACAAAACAAAACAAAACAAAACAGGAGAAAATTAACCAGTGTCAGCTAACACTGTCAAAGGGGCAGAAACTGAAGGCCCTCAAACCATGCCCAGAGGGACCAAATCTCCATGTGGTCCTATTCAAGTAAAATAAATTACTGACTTAAATGTACTTGAATATCACCAAAGCTTAGAAACTACATTAAAAATACATATTTTTACACTACAGAAAAATAGAGAAATAAGTTGATGATCAAGTTTGAAATACCAGGACCTCATGAATAGAAAGACTGGGTAAGAATAAAGGACTGTAAAGCCAAAGACTGTTGAGTGTTTATCTAGTACAGTACATCCTCTTGCCTTCTGGCAACAATCCATTTAAGTCATCCTATAATAGGGAGAATCTCTTCTTTTTGTGAAGTCGTGAGAAATGAATTCCATAAGCTCTCTTGAATGTTCATTCCACTGGGATACCTTGGTCATCCCAAACTGTTTCAACATTTTAACTGCCTTCTAATTTCCTTATCATCTTTGCTTTGCCCTACTTTAAAATATTTAATTTTGGCAATTTGGTTCAATTATTTTTATATCACAGTTATCATTTGTCAAGGGTAAGTTTTAGCTTACATATATTTAGGTGGGCTTATATTTTGTCCTGCAGGAAAAAGTGATGTAAGAATTAGGCATGTATATAAGAATATTATATGTTTACCTAATTTTAAAATTGCAAATCACATTTAAAAATTTGGTGGCTCAAACTATAAATAAAAATTTTTGGCTGGACACGGTAGCTCATGTCTGTAATCCCAGAACTTTGGGAGGCCGAGGCGAGCGGATCACAAGGTCAGGAGTTTAAGACCAGCCTGGCCAACATGGTGAAACCCTGTCTCTACTAAAAATACAAAAATTACCTAGGCATGGTGGCATGCACTTGTAATCCCAGATATTTGAGAGGCTGAGGCAGGAAAATTGCTTGAACCCGGGAGGTGGAGGTTGCAGTGAGCTGAGAATGTGCCATTGCACACCAGCCTGGGCAACAGAGCAAGACTCTGTCTCAAAAAAAAGAAATTTACTTGGTAAGTAATAAGAGCTTAGTAGTAATTTTTAAAAGGAAAAGATTATTCTTTTCAGCTTAAAATTTATTTTACAAAACATAATATTAATTTAGCTCAATTAAGCCATTCCATAATGTATACATATTTCAAAACATCATGATTAACGTATGCAAATTTTTGTCAATTGAAAAACTCATTAATTAAAAAAACTAGAACATATTAATATTAAATGAATGTTTAGTTTTAAATATGTGAAAAATGTTGAGAATAACATAGTTGTAGTTTCTTTTAAAAACCACCGCCACAACAATAAAAGATGAAAAGGCCATTTTCTTATTTATAGCAGGGGCTACAAATAAAATATTTTATTTTATTCAATACACTTTTCAAAGCTCTTTTGCTTAGATTAGTTGCCAGGGAGCCTGAAGTTTTCATTATCTGAATTTCACCTTGGGATTAGGGGAAAGAAATTGGATAGTGTTGTCTTCTGAAGGCACTATTCAGATGAATCCACAAGAACTCAGAGGAAGAGAGGGAATATGCTGAAGAAACTCATTTACCCTTGTTCTATTACCAAATATTTATTTTTATTAAGGAGCTATCAACACAAAAGACACAGAGACCCTGGCTGTGAATAAATGAGGTAATGTACAATTAGCTTTTAGTAATTTTTTTTAAAAAGAAGCAATGAACAGAAACACAATGTTTGGTTTGTGGGATAAGAACTCAGAGAACCTCCTATTAGGATTACTGGGGTCAAGAGTATAAGGGAAGGATTGGAACTACTGGGAGGCCAGGCAAAATTTGGTAGCCATGATAGGCTAAAAAGCTGACTACACCTGCTCTTCTACAATTTTACCTAAGGCTAGGGCTTCAATATTTATTCAATTTTGTCATTTTTTCATTAGTTTAGTCTTTCATTCACTACTCATTTGATGAACACCTACTTTTTAACCAAACACTATCGTGAACACTGGATGACAAAGATGAAAAGGACAGAGAGCCTGCCCTGGAAGGAGTCAGAGTTGATGCAGGTCCAAACGCTAGTGTTTACAAGAATCACCTAGTGGTTTTGCTTCAATAGGAGATTCCTGGATCCCATCCACAGAGCCTGGGATTCAGGAAGCATGGAGGTACTGAGGTGAGTGTAGCAATGATCTTCTGAGTGTGCACTGATTTGTCTCTTGGCCTGGCCTTGTATGTGCTCTAAATTCAGACTGATCTCCTTCACTTCATTAGAAGGAATAAAGTGTGTCTTGACAGAAGAAAGGAATAAATCAGTAAGGAAAGTATAAATATAGAGAAAAAATTATCAGGAAGTGAGAATGAGGCGGGAGGAAAATGAAAATGAATGTGAAATGACTTAGTGGGACCCCCCAAAAAGACAAGACTGGGCAGTATTGGAGTGACACACAGATACGAGGCTGATTCCACACCGGAAAGATCCTGACATCTGAGGAAGTGGAATTCCACACTTCACAGGATGGGCAGCAGTTGCAGTCCCTAACTGTGAGGCAAGCCAGCTTGTTAGTGACCCCAGGAAGAGGTACCTGCTTGGTCTAAGTGTTTGTGTAGCAGCCACCTTTGAGTTCTGTGGGAAATGTGCCAGCTTCCTGCAGGGTGAGCCTGAGGAGCCTTAGAAAGCTACCCCTGGTGCATGCCTGTAGTCCCAGCTACTTGGGAGGCTGAGGCAGGAGAATCGCTTGAACCTGGGAAGTGAAGGTCACAGTGAGCCAAGATTGAGTTACTGCACTCCAGCCTGGAAGACAGAGTGAGACTCCCAAAAAAAGAGAAAGAAAGAAAGAGAAAGAAAGAAGGAAAGAAGAAAAGAGAGAAAGAGAAAGAAAGAAAGAAAGAAAGAAAGAAAGAAAGAAAGAAAGAAAGAAAGAAAGAAAGAAAGAGAAAGAGAAAGAAGGAAAGAAAGAAAGAAAGAAAGAAAGAAAGAAGGAAAGAAAGAAAGAAAGAAAGAGGGAAGGAAGGAAGGAAGGAAGGAAGGAGGGAAGGAAGAGAGAAAGGAAGAGAGGGAGGGATGAAGGGAAGGAGGGAGGGAAACTGAGGCAGGATAATCACTTGAGCCCAGAGGTGGAGCTTGCAGTGAGCTGAGATAGCACCACTGCACTCCAGCCTGGGCAACAAGAGTGAAACTCCATCTTGCAAGAAAGAAAGAAAGAGAGAGAGAGAGAGAGAGGGAGAAAGAGAGAAAGGGAAAGCTGGAAAGTCGCCACCGGCTCACAGATCCAGGGACCACCACCATTTGAATAACTCACATTGGAGGCAGTAATGCAGTATTAAAGATTTTCCACTGATATGATCCAGGCCATGGGGCCTAACTGCCACACTCACTCCCACCAAGAGCTACCCTCTGCCTGTCCATTATCGCCCCTCACCATCCTCTTCTGCCCTCTCACCTGCTCCCTCCTTCCAGCTGGCCATCCTACTCAACATGGCTTCTGATTCCCAGTTGCTCGCACTGGAGTTGGATTTCCCCTGATGTAGTACTGCCAAGAGGCCCCTGACCTCTGTGTCTCTGGGCACAGCCCTGGAACACCCATCGGTGAACTGCACCCTGACAATTTGGAGTCCAGCTTTCAGCCTTAAGGGACTGGACTAGATATTCCCTAGTAAGGACAGCTATAGTCCCTGGGAAGGGAAGGAAAGGAAAGAGGCAAATACAGCATTCTTACAGGCCCAGGATTACACCTGCTCCACCCACAAAAACCTTGTATGCACTCCTTCCTCCAAAATAAAAATAATAACAGCACTTTTCAGACTTTCCAGACTACCTGGTTTGGAAATAAGGCAGAGAAATGGAATCTGCTCCTGGTCCCCTGCCTGACTGGTGATGCCACCTGGACTGCAGGTGTCAGTGGGAGAATAATGAAGGATCCCTTCCTCTGCTCTTTGAGAAGGGAAGCCAATCTGGTCAAACAACATGAATAGGGAATCTGGATGCTTCTGCTGGTTCAGTGGTTCTCGGACACTTGCCACTATTTATCTCTGGCTCCACCTGAGGGCTAGACTGTCCTGGAGGTAGTGACCAGGGTTGCAGGGTTGTTTTCACTGAAACCATGTGTTGGGAGCCATGATGCTTATGTAGGAGACAGTGATTCAGGCCACTTTCCTCAGAAGTGTGCTGAGTCCATAGGATTTTGACAATATATGCATGCCTCTTGAAGCCCAACAGGAATATAACGTTGACTTATCCTATCTTATTATTTGGAGTGACTTGGTCTGCTCTTCGAAACAGGTGTGTTCTCTGAATTCTTTCCTTATAAATAAAAAAGGAATGTTAGCTTGGATGAGAGGAATGTATAAATACTATGCAGCCATAAAAAGGATGAGTTCATGTCCTTTGCAGGGACATGGATTAAGCTGGAAACCATCATTCTCAGCAAATTAACACAAGAAGAGAAAACCAAACACCGCATGTTGTCACCCATAAGTGGGAGTTGAACAATGAGAACACATGGACACATGGAGGGACACATCACACACTGGAGCCTGTTGTGGGGTGGGGGCTAGGGGAGGGATAGCATTAGGAGAAATACCTAATGTAGATGACAGGTTGATGGATGCAGCAAACCACCAAGGCTCATGTATACCTATGTAACAAACCTGCACATTCTGCACGTATACCTGAGAACGTAAAGTATAGTAATTTAAAAAAAATTTTAAAAAGAAGTAACAATGAGACTTACAAGAATGGAGTGATAATTTCTTAGGTCAAGAGAAAAAACATCAGAAATTAGGTGGAGTTGAAAACACAATGTGAAGGATATTTTTGGTGAAGCGTTTGATAAACACATTTTAACAACTTAAACTGAGAACTCAAAATTGGTATCTGATTGACTGAAAGTCCCAAACTGTTTTTTAATGTATTATAAATACTAGATTATACATGCATAGACAGCAGACCCTTATCTAGCTTGGAGTTACATTACTTTTACTGTTTAAGCCATAATGATTGGCCATTAACACTTGCGCAGACTATTTAAATCTGACATCTCCTTTCTAGAATTTCTCTCAAGTATTTCTGGGAATCCTTAGAGAATGCTACCACATCCCTCTAACCCATCTTGGTGACCACTCTGCCCTACAGAACTCTCCAAGTCACCTTTGGCCATTTCTAAGTGAAAACTGATACTGTTCACAACACACTGTTTTGTTCCTAGTATAGACATACCCTTTCTCTTAAACTTTCCAAACCTCAGCAAAGTAAGGGACAATGATGCTTTACTGTTTGGAAGATAAACTCTGGTACCTCAGTGATTTACCATGGACATTAGAATACAGTGTTGGGGTTGTAGCCTAGCTCTATGCAGATTCTTATGTGTCTAGACACCAGTACACTACTCCAGCCAAGGAGAAATTTCCATGTTCCTTCACTTCAAGACCCCTATTCTTTGGTCCTATATTTCAGAAATGTCCCAAGGACCAGGCCCATCAATTCTTGCCCCACCTAGACTGATATTGAAAATAGGTACCTGTTCTTTTAGCAGAAGAAGCCAGGCATGGGTTGACAGTCAAGGGTTAGATAATGCAATCATAGTGGGTGAAAATGTCCTTCCCAAGTTTTTGGATAATTCAGTCTTAACATGGAGGCCACTGACATTCTGTTTGTGTCCATATTTTCGGAAAACAGTTCTCTAACTCTGCGGGTCTATAGTCTGCCTAAAAATGCAGCCATTTATATTACTACATTCAAATTTGTGGAGACTTCACAATTTTCTCCAGGAACAATGATAGATACTTTTATGTAATTAAAAGTTCCATCCTGGTGAATTTCCCAAAACAAAGGGAATTTGTTCTAAAACTTAATTGATATTTCCAACTCTGGGAACTGAAACATTTAGCAACCACAAATGGTAGTTTCTTTTCTAAAAATAATTTTAAAAAGTAATTCTTAAATTCTTCCCAAAAAACCCACATGAAGTTATAGTTAATCTTCACAATGAATTCAGGTTAATATGGGGAAACATAGAACAGAGATGAGATATTCACATGCATTTATTTTTAAAAGATATAACTCAAAGAAATACATTGGCATTTCCAAGTGTATATCTTTTTTTTTCTGGAGAAAAGTTCTAGTGTAGGCTCTCTTTCTATTTTCATAATGGCATTGACACACATTTCTTCAAACAGAATTATGTTCTAATTCAAATAATTTATGAAAATGTACATCTTAAACTACAGAAGTGATTGCAGCAATTAGCTAGAAATGAAATATATGAAAAATTAAGAGTGATTTTATAACATTTTAAGCATGAAGGCTTTTACTTACACAAATAGTACCTATTTCTTGTTTTCAAAAATTGTGAGATATGGGAAGGTATACAAAAGAAAAATGCTTACCAATAATCCTACCATCCAAAGAAAATCAGTTGTTATTTTACTGTCTTTCCTTGGTGTATTTTTCTAATAATTAAAAAGTAATTGTGATTATATGCTATCCTAATTTTCCCATGTTATTTGAAATAAAAGTATTTTCCTATATCATTAAAAATGATTTACAAATATCATTTTGATGAAAAGAATAATATTATTATCGACTTTGGCTTTTGATGATCTTTTTAATTCCTGAGATTAGTTATAAGGCATGCTTGTACAGGTCAATGTAGAAAAAATAGTTTTGTCAGAATTGAAGTTCTGCTGCATTCCAGTTTAACTTACCATATCATTATGAGAAGACTAGACTTTTCAGAAGTCGATTAAAAGCAAAACACATGGTTTGCCTCCAAACTGAGGTGGAACTCTTGGTTCAAGCCTTTTATAGGCCAGTGAACATTCTCATCAGTCCTAGAAGAGCCTCTAATGATGGGAGAGCTAAGTGAGTCGATCATAACTACATTGGATTGTGCTATCTAGTTCCCCTAATGGATGTACACCAAAAGCCTTCTTTGATCTCCTTTTATGTACCAGACTTATTTCTAGATGTTGTACAGTAGTAAACAATTAGAGCAGACCCTGCCCTTGTGGCACTGCATGGGTGAAAGGTATGCTCCCTGTCCTCACTCATCGTAAGGGTCATGGTCAACACTCCTATAACAAAAGACAGGTTAACAAGAAAAAAGCATAGCAAATTTATTTAATCTAAGTTTTACATGATACAGGAGCCTCAGAAATGAAGACCTAAAGGCCCAGGGAAAACTGTTGTAGGTTCGATGAAGAATGGAGAGCCATGTAGGAATGTGATTGGATAAAGGATATGATCTAATGATTATAGACTGGTGGGAGAAACATAGCAAGGCCTTTCTGTACAGATTCTCCTTGGCCTGTCTGTGTAGCATTCCTTCCTCTGAGGTATGGACAACACCCCTCTGGAATGAATATCTTGAAGGGAAAAGGGAGAGGGGAAAGACCTTTCTAGACTTTATGGCTTGCTTTGAGGGAGAGAGGTTCTAGTTTCTATGACTCAAGTCATAGTCAAGTCTATTATTGACTTTGAAAGAGTAATTTTGGCTTCTATGGCCTGTTTCTGGGGAGAACAAGGGGAAAGAGACAGGAGGGCAGGAGAAGATCATAGAAAATTTTCTTCCAAGGCCTTTCAATCTCCTTTGGTTCAAAATACTCAGCATGCCAATGTGCCATACTTTGGGATATCATGTTCTGAGCCCTGAGAGCACTAGCAAGCTGGCTGGAGCTTGTTAAGTAAAATTTATTTGAAAGTTTCTGTGCAGCGTTAAATCATTGGAGTAAGTCTTCTTAATCATTGAGCATGTAAGATAGTGGTACAGATTAGAAAACAATATTATAATTCTTCAAAATAAAACAAATGAAGAAATGTCTATTTGATTATCTGGCATATTTCATTTCTCGAACCTTGCAAAATAAAAAATGCCCTTTATAGCTAGTCTAGGGAAACAAAAAAAAATGCAGTTATCCTATTTAAGAGCAGATCATGAGTCTCAGGAGTCCATAAGTAATGTGTCAAAAGTATACTGCACAAAATGTATCCTTCATAGAGCTTATAATCAGAAGATAGTGTACTAGGCAATGAATTTTATATACAAAATAATCAAATAGATGGAATTCTTATAGCAAAAAAAGTTATCTATTTTATACTTTTTAACTTTTATTTTAGGTTCAGGGGTACTTGTACAGGTTTGTTATATAGGTAAACTCATGCCATGGGGGTTTGTTGTACAGATTATTTGTCACCCTAGGTACTAAGCGTATTACCAATAGTTATTTTTTCAGCTCCTCTTCCTCCTCCCACTCTCCACCCTCAAGTAGGCCCCAGTGTCTGTTGTCCCCTCTTTGTGTCCATGTGTTCTCATCAGTCAGCTTTCACTTATAAGTGAGAACATGTGATATTTGATTTTCTGTTCCTGCATTAGTTTGCTAAGGATAATGGCCTCCAGCTCCATCCATGTTCCTACAAAGTACATGATCTCATTCTTTTTATGGCTGCATAGTATTCCGTAGTGTATATGTACCACCTTCTCTTTATCCAGTCTACCATTTATGAGCATTTAGGTTGATTCCATGGTTTTGCTATTGTGAGTAGTGCAGCAATAAACATAGAAGTGTAAATGTCTTTTTGGTAGAATGACTTCTATTCCTTTGGGTATATACCCAGTAATGGGACTGCTGAGTTGAATGATAGTTCTGTTTTTAGCTCTTTGAGAAATCACCCACAGCTTTCCACAAGGTTTGAACTAATTTACTCTCCCACCAACAGTGTATAAGTGGTCCATTTGCTCTGCAACCTCACCAACATCTGTTATTTTTTGACTTTTTAGTAATAACCATTCTGACTGGTAGGAGATGGTATCTCATTGTGGTTTTGATTTGCATTTCTCTAATGATCAGTGATGAGATTTTTTTCATGTGCTTGTTGGCAACATGTATGTCTTCTTTTGAAAATTGTTCATGTCCTTTACTCACTTTTTAATGGAGTTTTTGTTTTTCTCTTGTAAATGTGTTTAAGTTCCTTAAAGATGTTGGCTGTTAGACCTTTGTTAGATGCATAGTTTGCAAATATTTTCTCCCATTTTGTAGTTTGTCTGTTTACTTTGTTGATAGTTTCTTCTTGTTTTTACTTTTACATGAATGTTTATAGCAACAATATTCACAAAAGCCAAAACATTAAAACAACCTAAATATTCATCAATTGATGAATAGAAAAACAAAATGTGGCACAGCCATACAAAGGAATATTATTCAGCCATAAAAAGAAATGAAGTACTGTCACATGCTGCAATTTGGATGAACTTTGAAAACATTATGTTAAAGAAGCTATACATGAAATGTTACATATTATATAATTGCATTTACATGAAATACCCAGAATACATAAATCTTTAAAGACAGAAAGCAGATTAGTGGTTTATTAATATACATTATGATTAACTAAAGTCCATACTTATTTAGGTTTCCTTGGTTGTTACCTAATACTCTTTTTAAGATACCACATTAAATTTACTCACCATTTCCCTTACTGTTGATACTTTATTTTGCTGTGCATAAGCTCTTAAGTTTAATTGGATTCCATTTGTCAATTTTTGCTTTTGTTACAATTGCTTTTGGAGTCTTCATTATAAAATCTTTGCCAGGTTCCTATTTCCCGAATGATATTGCCTAGGTTGTCTTCCAGGGTTCTTATAGTTTTGGGTTTTACATTTCTCTTTAATCCATCTTGAGTTGATTTTTGTACATGGTGTAAGGAAGGGGTCTGGTTTTAATCTTCTGCATATGGCTAACTAGTTATCCCAGTGCCATTTATTAAATAGGGAATCCTTTCCCCATTGCTTGTTTTTATCAAAAGAAAGCTATCTATTTTAGAATAAACAATTCCCCCTTCATAAGGAAATATTCTAGGTGGATAGATGAATGTTATGGAAGCACAAAATAGCTATACGTTTGTAATTTGAATCTGAAGAACATGAAAATCACTTCAGGTAACTTACTATTGAATAGCAATAAGGTCAATGTCTTTAAAAAAGAAGTGTAACAGAGAAAGGGAAACAAATAAGAAGAAGCCAAATATAAAGTTCTAGATGTATATTTATATATCTAGCACCTGCTACCAAGAAATTTTGAAGATCTCATTCCATGCATACTATACTAAAAGCAACCATTTTATCACATGTGCACTCAAATTGCATTAGATAATACTCTTTTATTCCACTTGTTTTCTATACTCTAAGATTCTTGAGAGTGTAAGGTGTCACTAATTATCACGTATAGGGTGTATGAATATGAAACTCTGTTAGCACACAGACAAGGGCAAATTCTTTTTATGCCATTATTTGTACTGCAGCAGAGAAAAATTAACTTATCACTACAATGTGAGGATTTAACATTTTTCATTACACTCATCACTCTGTTATAGATATGTGTGTGTGTGTGTGTGTGTGTGTGTGTGTGTAACTATTAAATCTTTCCTAAAGTGGCCACAAGTATCTTTTTCAGTAGATGTTGTCATCTGATGTCTTTGCTTGATGCCAGCATTAAAATAAAATGAATTGTGACAAAAGATTAATAACTAACATCACATTAAACTGGCTCTCTTAAATTGAGTATGCAAAAGTGTTAATTGCCCATTTATAAGCATTATAGAACTGAACTCAAATGTGTGTGACTGCAGAGGTAGTCATATATGTTGCTAGTTTATTTTTATGATTAGATTTTGAAGGAAAATGGTCCAGAAATTGTACAACACAATACATGAGCAAAATAGTATTTGATAATTAAAACAGAGAGTTTAGGTTTTGAACATGTTATTCCTGACAACATGTTAAAGTAAAAGGATGCCTTTCATACCAGAAAACAGTTGTTGACTGGGTGTTGCCAATGAATCATTGAAAAAATGCTGGATTTAAGGAGCCAAAAACAGTGCAAGCTTTCTCATTTTGTGCTTTCTAGTATTCAATAAGGTTAGTTACTGAATTTCCTAATTACAAAATGCTCATTCTTTTCAGTCTTGCTTACAGAAATGAGAGATTACTGAACTAATAAATTACACATTGCTCTAGAAACATATAAACTTAAAAACAGAAATCTGTATTCGATTTTGTTTTTAATGGTGAGGAGTTAAACTAAAAGTTTTAGCCTTGGAACACCAGAGAAAAATATCATGAGAGCTTGCCATAGGGAAGCACTAACTGAAAGTCATGTGTATGCATTCAGCGAAGAAAATCCCCATAGCAATGAGAAAATGTTGAGAATTTCACAGAGGAGGTAAAAGGTTTTCATTTCTATTGTACTTCCCTGTTGTTAGGGTTAATGTTGAACAGGATGGAATTTTTTACATGCAGTCACTTTAGGACTTTTATTCCAAGTTTTAAGATCATGGCTGAGAAACTGTTTCCTTAAATCTAAACCATTGAAAATTTATTTTGTAATGCAAAATAATGTCTGAGGCAGAAGTTAAATTCTGTAAGTAATTAGGTTGCTGAATTATTAGTTAAATGTGCCTGCAATTTTGTGCTTCCAATTTCACCCAAAATCAACTTTAAACAGGTCAAAAAAACAATTGATGAGAAGTGTCTGGAGTCCTTCATATGAAGACAGAAATCCCCTGGGATAAAGTGGAAAGAGACCTGTCTCTATAAACAACTGAAATAGCTTAATTTTGAAAGCAACAAAATTATTTGTTATGAAGAAGAAAAGTCTCCAATGCATTTTTCTCAAAATAATTCCTAGTATTTCTTAATGACTACTAAAAAATCTAACTACTTATATTAAATATTTACTGGAAATCTTTTTATTATTTTTAATTTTTGTGGGTACATAGAAGGTGTGTATATTTATGGGGTACATGAGATACTTTGATACGGTCATGAAATAAGCAATAATCACGTAATGGAAAATGGGGTATCCATCCCCTCAAGCATTTATTATTTGTTTTGCAAACAATCCAATCATACGCTTTTAGTTATTTTTAAATGAATAATGGCAAGGTGTGGTGGCTCATGCCTGTAATCTCAGCACTTTGGGAGGCTGAAGCAGGCAGATCACTTCAGGTCAGGAATTTAAGACCAGACTGGCCAACATGGTGAAACCCTGTCTCTACTAAAAATGCAAAAATAAGCCAAGCGTGGTGGCAGATGCCTGTAATCCCAGCTACTTGGGAGGCTGAGGCAGGAGAATGGCTTGAACCCCGGAGGTGGAGGTTGCAGTGAGCCGAGATCACGCCATGGCACTCCAGCCTGGGCAACAAGAATGAAACTCCATCTCAAAAACAAACAAACAAACAAAACTCTAAAAACAATCCAATCATATTATTTTAGTTATTTTTAAATGAATAATGGCCAGGTGCGGTGGCTCATGCCTGCAATCCCAGCACTTTGGGAAGCTGAGGCTGGCAGATAGATCACTTGAGGTCACGAATTCAAGACCAGCCTGGCTAACATGGTGAAACCCAGTCTCTACTAAAAATACAAAAATTAGCCGGGAGTGGTGGTGGGCACCTGTAATCCCAGCTACTCTGGAGGCTGAGGCAGGAGAATCACTTAAACCCAGGAGACAGAGGTTGCAGTGAGCTGAGATAGCACTCCTGAACATTAACCTGGGCGAGAGAGCAAGATTCCGTCTAAAAAAAACAAAAAACAAAAAAACCCCACAAAAACCTATATATATATATATAATTGACTGCAGTCACCCTGTAGTGCTATCAAACACTAGGTTTTATTCATTGTCTCTCTCTCTCTCTCTCTCTCGTACTCATTAATCATCTCCACTTGTTCTCCACCTGTCTACTACCCTTCCCAGTCTCTGGTAACCATCTTTCAACTCTCTAACTCTGAGAGTTCAATTATACTTTCACTTCTGTCACTCAGGCTGGAGTGCAGTAGCGTGATCCCGGCTCACTGCAACCTCTGCCTCCCAGGTTGAAGTGATTCTTGTGTCTCAGCCTCCCGATTAGCTGGGATTACAGGCCTGTACCACCATGTCCTGCTGATTTTTGTATTTTTAGTAGAGGCGAGGTTTCACCATGTTTGCCAGGCTGGTCTCGAACTCCTAGCCTCTAGTGATCCACCTGTCTTGGCCTCCCAAAGTGTTGGGATTACAAGCATGAGCCACTGTGCTGGGCCAATTATTTTCATTTTTAGCACCCACAAATAAATGAGAACATGTGAAGTTTATCTTTTTGTCTAACTTATTTCACTTAACATAATGGCCTGCAGCTCCCTCCATGTTGTTGCAAATGACAGGATCTCATTCTTTTTTATGACTGAATAGTACTTCGTTGTGTATATGTATCACACGTTTTATCTGATCATCTGTTGATGGGCATTTAGGTTGCTTCCAAATCTTGGCTATTGTGAACAATGCTGCAACAAACAGCATGGAGGATATCTCTTCAATAAACTGATTTCCTTTCTTCTGGGCATATACTCAGCAGTGGGATCGATGGATCATATTGTAGCTCTATTTTAGTTTTGTGAGGAACCTCCAAACTTCTCCACAGTGGTTGTACTCATGTACATTCCTACCAACAGTGTACAAAGGTTTCCTTTTCTCCATGTTCTCACCACCATTTGTTACTGCCTGTCTTTTGGATAAAAGCCATTTTAACTGGGATGAGATGAAGTCTTATTGTAGTTTTGATTTGCATTTCACTGAGATCAATGATGTTGAGCACCTTTTCATATGCCTGCTTGCCATTTGTATGTCTTCTTTTCAAAAATGTCTATTCAAATATTTTGCCCATTTTAAAATCTGATTATTAGATTTTTTCCTATGGAGTTATTTAAGCTCCTAATGTATTCTGGTTATCTTGTCAGATGGGAAGTTTGTCAATATTTTCCCTCATTCTGTGAGCTGTTTCTTTGCTTTAGTTTTTCCTTCACTGTGTAGAAGCTTTTTAAAATTTAATGTGATCCCATTTGTTCATTTTTGCTATGGTTGCCTGTGGTTGTGGGGTACTATTCAAGAATTTTTTGTCCAAGCCAGTGTTTCATAGTTTGAGGTCTTAGATTTAAGTCTTTACTTCATTTTGATTTGGATTTTGTATATGGTGGGAAATAGGGGTCTAGTTTCATTCTCCTGCATATGGATATCCAGTTTTCCCAGTACCATTTGTAGAAGAGACTGTCTTTTCCCCAATGTATGTTCTTGGCGTCTTTGTTGAAAATAAGTGCACTGTAGATGCATAGATTTATTTCTGCTTTCTCTATTCTGTTCCATTGGTCTATGTGTCTGTTTTTATGCCAGTCCCATGCTGTTTTGGTTACTATAGCTGTGTAGTATAATTTGAAGTCAGGTAATGTGATTTCTCCTGTTTTGTTCTTTTTGCTCAGGCTAGCTTTGACTATTCTGGGTCTTTTGTGGTTCCGTATAAATTTTAGGATTGGTTTTTCTATTTCTGTGAAGGATGTTATTGGTATTTTGATAAGTATTGCATTAAATCTGTAGATTGGGTAGTATGTACATTTTAACAATATTGATTCTTCCGATTCATGAGCATGGACTGTCTTTAGATTTTTTGTATGTCTTCTGCAATTTTTTTCATCAGTGTTTTATAGTTTTTATCATAGAGATCTTTCACATCTTTGGTTAATTTTTAGGTTTTTAATTTTATTTTGTGGCTATTGTACATGGGATTACTTTTTGATTTCTTTTTCAGATTGTTTGCTCTTTGCATATAGCAGTGCCACTAGTTTTTGTGTGTTCATTTTGTATCCTGCAGCTTTACTGAATTTGTTTATCAGTTCAAATAGGTTTCTGGTGGAATCTTCAGGTTTTTCCATGTATAAGATCATATTATCTGAAAACGAGGATAATTTGACTTCTTCCTTTCCAACTGGGATGTCCTTTATTTCTTTTCCTTATCTGATTGCTCTAGCTAGAACTTCCAGTGCCATATTAAATAATAGTGATGAAAGCAGGCATTCTTGTCTTGTTCCAGATCTAACAGGAAAGGCTTAGTTTTTCCCCATTCAGTAAGATACTAATTGTGGGTCTGTCATAAATGGATTTTATTGTGTTGAGGTATGTTCCTTCTATGCCTAGTTTGTTAGGGTTTTTATCGTGAAGCGATGTTGAACTTTATCAAATGCTTTTGCAATATCAATTGAAATGCTCGTATGGTTTTTATCCTTCATTGTGTTGATATGATGTATCACAATGATTGGTTTATGTAGACTGAACTATACTTGGCATCTGTGAGATAAATCCCACTTGGTCATGATGAATAATCTTTTTAATGTATTGTTGAATTCAGTTTGATAGTATTTTGTTGAGGATTTTTGCATTAATATCCATCTCGCGTATTGGCCTGTAGTTTTCTTTTTTTGATGTGTTTTTGTCTCATTTTGGTATCAGGGTAATATTGGCCTCAGAGAATGAGTTTGGCAGTATTCTCTTCTCCTCTGTTTTTCAGAATATTTTGAGTAGGATTGGTATTAATTCTTTAAATGTTTGGTATAATTCAGGGAAACTATTGGATCCTGGGATTTTCTTTACTGGGAGACTTTTCATTACAGTTTTGATCTCACTACTTGTTATTGGTCTGTTTAGGTTTTGGATTTCCTCATGGTTCAATCTTGGTAGATTGTATGAGTTTAGGAAATTCTACATTTCCTCTAGATTTTCAATTTTTCTATATTGTATGAATTTAGGAAATTATACATTTCCTCTAGATTAGCAATTTTTTCATATAGTTGCTCATAGTAGCCACTAATGATCCTCTGAATTTCTGTAGTATCAGTTGTAATGTCTTCTTTTTCATCTTTGATTTTATTTATTTTGGTCTTCTCTCTCTTTTTTTCTTAGTTAGCCTGGCTAGCCGTTTCTCAATTTTGTTAATTTAAAATTTTTTTAAATTCATTAATTTCTGCTCTTGTCTTTATTTCTTTTCTTGTACTAAATTTCTGGTTTGCTTTTCTCTTGCTTTTCTAGTTCTCTGGTCTTTTTTTTTTTTGTACTAACTTTTTGGTTTGGTTTGTTTTACTCTTTCTTATCTAGTTCTCTGGTCGTTATTTCTTTTCTTGTGCTAACTTTTTCATCTGGTTTGCTTCTGCTTTTCTAGTTCTTTAAGATGCACTGTTAGGTTATTTATTTGAATTTTTTCTCATTTAGTGATGTAGACACTTATAAATTTTTTGTCTTAGTACTGCTTTTGGTGTATCCCATAGGTTTTGATATGTTATGTTTTCACTATAATTTGTTTCAAGAAATTTTTCAGTTTCCCTCTTAATTTCTTCATTGACCCACTGGTCATTCAGGAGCATATTGTTTAATTTCCATGTGTTTGCAAAGTTTCCACAATTCCTCTTGCTCTTGATTTCTAGTTTTATTCCATTGTGGTCAGAGAAGATGCTTGATGTTATTTCAATTTTTTGAACATTCTTAGATTTGTTTTGTGACCTAATGTATGGTCTATCGTTGAGGATAATCCATGTGCTGAGGGGAAGAATGTGTATACTGCAGCCTTTGGATGTGATGTTCTGTAAATATCTATTAGGTCCATTTGTTCTATAGTGCAGATTAATTCCAGTGTTTCCTCATTGATTTTTTGTCTGGAAGATCTGTGCAGTGCTGAAAGTGGAGTGTTGAAGTCTCCAGCTCTTACTGTATTGAGATCTATCTTTGTCTTTAGCTGTAATAATGTTTGTTTTATATATCTGGGTGCTCCAGTGTTAGGTGCATATATGTTTATTATAATTGTTATATCTTCTTGCTGAATGGACACCTTTATCATTATATAATACCCTGCTTCATCTCTTTTTATGGTTTTTATCTTCAAGTCTATTTTGTCTGAATAAGTATAGCTACTCCTGGTATTTTTTGATTTCCATTGGCATGGAATTTTTTTTCCATCCCTTTATTTTCAGCTTATGTGTGTCTTTATAAATGAAGCTTATTTCTTGTAGGCAAGACATTGAGTCTTACTTTTTTATCTATTCAGTCACTCTATGTCTTTTGATTGGAAAGTTTGGTCCATTTACATTCAACATTATTATTGATAAGTAAGGACCTACTCCTGCCATTTTGTTATTTGTTTTCTGGTTGTTTTGTGGTCCTCTCTTCTTTCTTTCCTTCCTCCCTGTCTTTCTTTTAGTGAAGGTGATTTTCTCTGGTGGTATGAACTACTTTTTTGCTTTTTACATTTTGTGTATCTGTTGTGTGTTTTTCACTTTTAGGTTGCCATGAGACTTGCAAATGCTATCTTATAACTCATTATTTTAAGCTAATGACAACACTGGTTGCATAAATGAACAAATAAGTAAACAAATAGAAAACTAATAAAAAGTCTGCACTTTAACTTTGTCCCCCTCCTTTTTAACTTTTTGTTGTTTCTATTTATGTCTTACTGTACTGCCTATATTTTGAAAAGTTGTTGTAGTTATTATTTTTGATTGGTTCATAGTTTAGTCTTCCTACTTAAGAATATTTTACACATTACATTTACAGTGTTACAATATTATTTGCTTTTCTGTGTACTATTACCAGTGAGTTTTGTACCTCCTTATGAACTATTACTGCTCATTAACATCTTTTTCTTTTAGATTGATGTACACCGTTTAGCATTTCTTGTAGAACAGGTCTGGAGTTGATGAAATCCCTCAGCTTTTGTTTGTCTGAGAAGGTCTTTATTTCTCCTTCATGTTTGAAGGGTATTTTCTCTGTATACTATTCTAGGGTAAAGATTCCTTTCCTGAAGCACTTTAAAGATGTCATGCGACTCTCCCATGGCCTGTAAGGCTTCCACTGAAAAGTCTGCTGCCAGACATATTAGAGCTCCATTGTATGTAATTTGCTTCTTTTCTCTTGCTGCTTTTAGGATACTTTATTTATCTTTTACCTTTGGGACTTCTATTATTAAATGCCTACAGTTAGTCTTTGAGTTCCATCTGCTTCATGTTCTATAACCTCCTTGTACTTGCATATCGGTGTATTTCTCTAAGTTTAGAAAGTTCTCTGATATTATCCTTTTAAATAAACTTTCTACCCCATCTCTTTCTCTACCTCCTCTTTAAGGTCAATAACTCATAGATTTGCCCCTTTAAGGTTATTTTCTAGATCTTGTAGGTGTGCTTAATACTTTTTTATTTTTTTTTTCTTTTGTCTCCTCTGACTGTGTATTTTCAAAGATCCTGTCTTCAATCTCACTAATTCATTCTTCTGTTTGACCAGTTCTGCTATTAAAGGACTCTGACATGTTCTTCAGTATGCCAGTTGCATTTTTCAGCTTCAGAATTTCTGCTTAATTCTTTGTAATTATTTCAATCTCTTTGTTACATTTATCTGATGGAATTCTGAATTCTTTCTGTGTGTTATCTTGGATTTCTTTGAGTTTCCTCAACACAACTTTTTTGAATTCTCTATCTAAAAGGTTACATATCTCCATTTCTACAGGATTGGTCCCTGGTTCCTTATTTAGTTCATATGGTGAGGTCATGTTTTCCTGGATGGTCTTGATGCTTGTTCGTCAGTGTTTGGGCATTGAAGAGTTAGGCACTTATTGTAGTATTTGCAGTCTGGGCTTGTTTGTACCTGCCCTTCTTGGGAAGACTTTCCAGGTATTTGAAAAGATTGAGGCCCCGAATTCAATAATGCTGTGGTTCTCGAAGATTCACAGAGTAACTGCTTGGTGATCTTGGATAAGATCTAGAAGAATTCTCTGTATTACCAGGTTTAGACACTTGTTCTTTTCCCTTACTTTCTCCAAAACAAATAGTCTTTCTCTCTATATGGAGCCTCCTACAACTAGGGGTGGTGGAACACAGCACCCCAGTGGCCACCACCATTGGGGCTGTACTGGGTCAGACCTGAAGTCAGCACATCACTGGGACTTGCCTAAGGCCTGCTGTAACCACTACCTGGCTACCCCCTAAGTTCACTCAAGTCCCTATGGTTATACAATCAACAGGTGGCAAAGCTAGCCAGAGTTTTGTCCCTTCCTTCAGTGGACCTCCCCCTGGCCCTGGATGGGTCCAGAGATGCTGTCTGGGAGCCAGAGATTGATGTCAAAAATCTTGGAAATTTACTCGGTGTTCTAGTCCACTGTGGCTAAGCTGGCACTCAAACCACACAAGATACACCTTTCCCACTCATCCCTCCGCTTTCCACAAGCCAAGGAGCCTCTCCATGTGACCACCACCATCACTGACCCACAGGGGTTCTGCCAGGCCACCACCAGTGTTCACTTAAAGCCCAGGAGCTCTTCAGTCAGCTTGTGATTAATGTTGTCAGGCCCGAGACTCACTGTTCAGGGTGGTGGGCACCCCCTCTGGCCCCACAGGTTTATAAATGCTAACCAAGAGCTTAGATCTAGACTTGGGAACCACAAGGGCCTGCTTGGTGCTCTACCCCACTGTAGCTAAGCTAGTGCCTAAGGTCCCATACAGAGTCCCCTTTATTTTTCCCTCTGCTTTTCTCAAACAGAAGGAGTCTTTCACCATAGCCACCACAGCTGTGAATGTGCTGGATCACACCTGAAGCCAGCAAATCTCAGACTCCAAGGCCCATGGCATATTACCTGGGTGTTGCTTTGGTCATTCAGGGCCCAGGGGCTCTTTAGTCATCAGGTGATGAATCCTGCTAGGTGATGAATCTCTGCTATGACAGGGCAGCAGAGTTCAATGTAAAGTCCCCCATTGCTGCCTTCTCCCTCTCCCAAGAACATAGATTTCTTCATGCCACCTACCCATTGCCAGGAGGTGGGGGAGAAGTGGCTCAGGCACTCCCTTAGCCACCCCGTCTGGTGTCTCAGTAAGTCATGTGCCCCCCAAATCCACTGGCTCTGAGCCCGGCTCAACACTAGGAATTGCCTAGGCATCATAGTCCTTGTAGCCTAGACTGCCCCTCAAGTTCACTTAGGGCTCCAGAGCACTCCACCTCCCAGTGGCAAGTCTTCCTGGAACCCAAGCTCCAACTACTAGAGCAGGAAACTCCCTTCTGTCTAGGGCTGGTCCAAATGCTCCCTCCATGGGCGAGTGTTGGCTAAGTTCACCCTGGTTCTGCTTTCTGCTGTAACAGAGCAGCACTGAGTTCACTACAAAGCCCCACATTTGCTGCACTCTCCCTCTCTGTGCAGCACTGGTAGGGGGTTAGGGAGGGAGCATCAGCACTTCAAGATAATCTTTCCTGACCTCTTCAATGTCTCTGTCAGTAATGTGAAGTTAAAACCAGGTACTGTAATTGCTCACCTGATTTTTGGTTCTTATGATAGTGATTTTTGTGTGTAGTTAGTTAATTTGATGTTCCTGCAGTGGGGTCCGAGTAGGCTTCCATTAGGCTATCTTGCTCCACCTCTCCTGGAAATCTATTTTCATGCAAATCTAGTGATCAATAAACATCTGATGAGTTATATAAAGTAACGGTCAATTCTACCTTCTGAAATAGTAATGACTCTTCCAAGAAAACTTACTAAATCAGAGGAACTTTGAGAAACTATAAAATATGGGACCTTGGTAGTAGTCGTACTTATGAAACCTACAGGGGCTTTTGGGGAAATGAAGATCAATAGCCATTTAGGAATATTCAACATCAACTTTGCAACTTCTGGATATGGAAGAGAAATACAATTAAGATAAAAATAAAACATATATTTAAAAACCCCTAGGGACATCATTTCCTCTCATAACACAGAAACAGATTATTTTTTTAGGCAAATCTGTGTTAATTATCTACCTGGATTTCAGGAAGGCATTTCTCAAAGTTTCTTATGGTGACATAGTGGACAAGAGAGAGAGATGTGGACTAGATTACAGTGCAGCTCCATGGACCTCTAAGTGTTTAAAGAAGAAAGAAGAACTTAAGCGCATGTCAGCAATCCTATATTTAACACAAATTTTCAGTCAGTAAGTTATGTGAAAATATAAGAAACATTTACCTTATCAAGTTTTTGTTTGTTTATTTGTTTCTGTTTTTAGAAACAGTCTTGCTCTGTTGCCCAGGCTGGAGTTCATTGGTGCAATCGTGGCTCACTGCAGCCTCGAACTCCTGGGCTCAAGAGATCCTCCCACCTCAGCCTCTTGAGTAGCTAGGGCTACTGTGCCTGGCTAGTACTTAACTGGCTAGTACATGCCACTGTGCTTGGTTAGTTTTTTAATTTTTATTTATTTATTTATTTATTTATTTATTTATTTTAGAAACAGGGTTTTGCTATGTTGCTCAGGCTGATATTGAACTCATGGCCTCATGTGATCCTCCTGCCTCAGCCTTCCAAAAGCACTGGGATTGCAGGCAAGATCCTGGCCCTTATTAAGTTTTATATGATAAATTTGCTCATGTCAGTATATTGAGGAAAAGAACTTATATTCAGAAGGACCCTGAAAGGTATATTAATGGGTCAAAATTTAAAAGATGAAGATTTTTGTTTTGTGTGTGTGTTTGAGACAAAATCTCATTCTGTTGCCCAAGCTGGAATGCGGTGGTGTGATCCTGGCTTGCCACAGCATCAACCTCCTGGGCTCAAGTGATCCTCCTGCCTCAGCCTCCTGAGTAGGTAGGACTACAAGCATTCACCACTATGCCCAGTTCAGCTTTTAATTTTTTTGTAGAAACGCTGTCTCACTGTGTTGCCCAGGCTGATCTTGAACTCCTGGTCTCAATTGATCCTCCTGCCTCAGCCTCTCAAAGTGTTGAATTACGGACATGAGCAACCATACCAGACCAAGATTAAGATTTAAAGGAAGAGCATGACACTTCCCTGCCAGTCCTGATGTTTTTCAAAATCTGTCCACTTTCTGAGCTTTGAAATAATTGGACAAATGGTAAAGAAAAACACCAACAGCTTCTCTCAATGCAATGAGGTAGGCTAGAATCTCTATATGGGGCAGTGGCCAGTGTAAAACTAAGAAGTGGCAGAGGATGCTGAAGCTGAGAGTATATGCTTGAGAGCATATGTGGACTGTGGTTTGGAGAGTGGGGGGCATTGCATTAATACTCTAAGGGATGCCATGGTCTGTAAGGGTAAAAAGAAGTTTAAAATCATGACGTCTAAAAGATGAGGTGGGTTCAGACTCAAAGGAAACCTTTTACTATCACTCAGAATTCTCATAGCTGGGGCAAAACAGTGGGAGTTTATCAGGAAAAGGTACAGTCTGCCTAGTAGTGTCCAGGTGGACTGCCTGAGATGAGTGGGCTGATTTGATGGAGGAACAGCACAATCTCCAGCAGTGGAAGCTGGCAAAAGTGATGGAGAATCAATCTAATTAGATAAATGAATCTCAGTATTAACAACGAAAGGGAATTACTTTCTGGAAACAAAGGTAAAATTTTCACAATCAGAATCGTGTGGGTAGATGGGGAGTCAATAAATAAGATGCTCGGAGCCTACTTTGAGGTGTCAGATGCCAGGCTGGGCAAATCAACATTAAAAATAACCAACCTATTTGATGGAGTGGGGTTCCAAGGACCATAATCCAGCTCTGGTCTGGATCATATTAGACACTGAAGTTATTTTAAAATTTCAATACAACTGGTCGGGTGTGGTGGCTCACACCTGTAATCCCAGCACTTTGGGAGGCCAAGGCAGGCGGATCATCACGAGGTCAGGAGATCGAGACCATCCTGGCTAACAAGGTGAAACTCTGTCTCTACTTAAAAAAAAAACCAAAAAATTAGCCAGGTGTGGTGGCAGGCACCTGCAGTCCCAGCTACTTGGGAGGCTGAGGCAGGAGAACGGCGTGAAACCCAGGAGGTGGAGCTCGCAGTGAGCCGAGATTGTGCCACTGCACTCCAGCCTGGGTGACAGAGTGAAGACTCTGTCTTAAAAAAAAAAAAACAAAACAATACAACTAATATTAAACTATAAAATTAAAACAATAAAATAACTATAAAAGCCACAAAAGATGAGTTGATTGATTATAACAGAGATTATGAAAAGCTAATATTAAAATATAAAATAAGAATGCATAAAATAGGAATTAGGAGCACGGACTCTGAAGTCCCTAGATTTATATCTTGGCTCTACCATTTACAAACGATGCGACTTCAGAAAAACTGCTTAGTTTCTATATACCCCTGTACCAAAGACAGCACCTATCTCAAAGCGGCTTTGCAAGGATTGAGTTAATATTTTTAAAGTGCTTAGAGCAATACATGGTAGATAAGTGCTATATAAGCATTCGTTAAATAAAAAGAAATTCAGTGAACATTCAGGTTGATGGGAGTAATATAAAGGCCTATACCAACATATAAATGGGCAAAGAGCATAAACAATCACACAGTAGATGATTTTCAACCTTAATACTAATTGATGGAATGTATCTTAAACCAATAACAAGTTACCATTATGATGGTAATACCACTGTAGACAAGATTGAATGGATATGTTCATAAGACCCTTATTCTTTATGTTAGGCACACTTGTAGGTACCAGTAGTAGATAAACGAAGACTTCATCCTCCCCTTGAAAACTCCACAGTCTAGGTGAGAGACAAATGTGTAGACAATTATGAAACAATGTGATGAGTTGTATACCTTATACATGCACATATATAAGCGGTTATTGGAACAGAGAAGCGGAAGTTATTAACTTGGTTTAGAGGAAGAGAGGAAAGTAGGAGGAAAGTATCTGGGAAAAGTAATTGCAGGCCAGACTATAACAGATGCTTACATAGCATTGCTAGGAAACATGGCACAAAGTGGGAAAGGATCCTAACTGCTCTTCATTTTATAACATTAAGAAGTTAAACCCAATATTTGTAATGTCCAAGCCTCGATCTGAGAGAAAAAAAGATGCTCTTAAATGTTTAGAGGATAGCCCTTGATGCTCTTAAATGCTTAGAGGATAGCATCTCCTTTCATTTTGGAAGCAACTTGGCAATGGTACTGTGGATTCATAAAGGGCTTCCCTAACTTTATATTTCTGAGAGTTTATTCTAAGGCAATAAGTAAGGTTATTTAAAATCACAAAATGTAATAAGAAAGTAACCAAAAAAAAAAAAAAGCTTAATGAAACTGGCACATCAACTTGATGGAAAATTTTGCAGAAGATTTTAAAAAGATGAAAATTTGAGGATCCCTGTAAAAATGTGGAAACATGTTTATGACATAATGTGAAATGAAAAAATTTAAAATGGTATCTGTGGTATGATTACTGCTAAGTATATGGGAAAGACTTAAGGGAAAAATTTAAGTAATTGATTTGACATGCTTACATTGCTAGAATTCTGAGTATTTAAGTATTTTTAGGACCTTATTTTTGATAATTAAATGTATTACAAGATAAAACAAATACATTTTTGTCATATAAATCCAAAAAGATAAATATTAAATTAAGGACAATAGTGTGATAACACATCAGATAAAAAGGCCCAAAGAGCTTATTCAACTGTAAATTCAAAATGAAACAACAACTCGACATCACTTCCTGAGAAAGTAAATTTTATATTAAGGAGCAAAAGCACAAGAAGAAGATTTAAGAACTGTCTTGGAGAAGACAGAATGAACTGTATGTAAATCCAGGAGTCTTAATTAGTGGACATTACATGAAGGCAGATCTAGGTTTATAGAGTTAAGATCATTAATAATATACTTTAGTACTATTTAAAACAAAATGGACTGGGCATGGTGGCTAACAACTATAATCCCAGCACTTTGGGAGGTCAAGGCAGGCGGACCACATGAGGCCAGGAATTTGAGACCAGCCTGGCCAACATGACAAAACCTTGTCTCTACTAAAAAATACAAAAATTAGCCGGGCTTGGTGGTGCATGTCTGTAATCCCAGCTCCTTAGAAGGCTGAGGCACAAGAATGGTTCGAACCCAGGAGGCAGAGGTTGCATTGAGCTGAGATGACACCACTGCACTCCACCCTGAGTCTCACTCTGTCCCCCACACTCCCCAGAAATTTTTAAAAAAAAAGTCTGTTATGAAAAATAATAAATTCCTTGGAGTTGGACTGGTTTAGCCAGGTGCTGTCTGCAACCTGTAGGAGATATTGCAGAGGCAGTGAGAGTTTGTAATAAATGTCATTTAACATATATCCAGGTCCTGAACTCAATAAAGCAAAGTAATGTCCTCTGAAGAAACTCATAACTGGCATGCTCTTCCAAACCTGCAGAACCTACCTGTTACTTCACTTTTGGATTAAGCTTAGGATTAGTAATGACAAAGGACTGGATGAGATACAAGAATAACAGCTGAAATGAAGAAAATTGATATTTAAAGATGAAAGAGATGACTTGAAGAAGGTGCTCCTATCAAATCCTGTTGTAATCAAAAGTTTGATAAGTAACAGAAACCTTGTGTTATGGTAAATATTCCAATCACTGATATTTTGAAATGAAGGATAGTTTCATTAAAATTTAATTCCAGTAAAAATTAAATCCATTTAAATCCTCAGAAAGAATGTTGAAAAAACATTGCAGAACCTTAGAGAAATGGCTATGGCCACACATAGTTTCTGGTCTATGAGAATGAAAGATGTACTTAAAATATATTTTAAAGTGGATTCCTTTTATTCAGGGAGAACGAATTTCTGAACTAAGAATTTTCTGTGATTAACTATGAAAGACCTTTCCACCCAAAGTTTCCAATATGATAGTATATTTATTGCTTTCTGCTTCACCGATTTTCATAGGACAGCATTATTTTCTTTGGGTTAATAGCATAAACAAAGTCAGAGGTTCAGATTACATTATAATAATTTAAGATTTTTTGTTTTAATTGAATGATTTATGACAAACTACAAGGACAGACTTCAGTCAGAGGGTTGTTGTGAATCTCTTTTGGTGTCTTCTGTCGACCCTTGAAGTGTTGCACAGTGTAATCACTGAAGAATGACTAATCTTTCAGAAGTTCCTTCTTGTTATAACTCACTTTAATCTACTAGATCTTGAAGTTTTTGTTTTAATGTGGAAATGTAAAGTTAACTTTTGGCATCTATTTTTAAAGTTCTTACTAACTATAAATACTATGTGTAGTTCTTTAATATGGGTAATGGTGTGCTGTAGTAAACTAGTTTAATTAAAGACAATTGATTGAAACTATTTTATCTTGTGGAAAATTGATTTTGGGGCTCCAAAAGAGATGACCTATGTAGTATACATTTTATTTCAAGACAATTTGGCTATGTCCTTTCTTGTCTGATGAGATTTTACATTGTTTTGTTTGGTGTTTGTTGTTATTGTGCCACCAGAAATTTTGTTGAACTTGAAACTTTGATACGGTTTAAATTTTATGGTCTTATTTTGAAAGAAAATATGTATGTATGTATGACATATATATGATATATATATACATGCATATATCTCATAGGTAGATATTACTTGTCATCTCAAAATTACTTCAGAAATTATTCTACTTTGTAATGTTTTCTTTTGTCAAATCTCAGAAGAAAGTATTTACATTTTAATCTATTTTTTTCTTGGTGAATAGTAGGCCAAGTGACATTTATTGCAAATAGAGCAAATATAAATAAATTTAAATGAACAGAGTTAATTAGGTTCAAGCATATAACATACCGGTATCTATAAACATTTGAAAGTTCCCACTGCTGAATAAACACACAGCCAAATAAAACCAAGTTATGGTTTTACAACTTTCTGTGTTCATCATATTAAGCTTTAAAGCTTACATATGAAAAAACACTTTTAATGGATTAAATATGAACATAGTGGTATATTTATATTAGATTTCTATAGCTCCCCCCTCTCAAATAATTAAAATTCAGAACAAATGCTTTATAATCAGCAAAACGTAAGGCAGGGGAAGTAGAGCTTAACAATTATCAGAAAATATTCCTTTCTTTAAAGACTTATAAGCAGGTGTCCCTAGCAGGCAAAAACATACACAAACACACACCCACACATGCCCTCCATCTACAACTGCTGCCCTACCTTATAGACTAATTCTGTTCTTGGCAGATGGCCATCTGTTTCTGGCCTTGGGCCTTGACGTTGACCTTAAAAAAGGAAACAGATGACTATAGGAAATTGGTCCAAGAAGATGCAGGACTAAATTTTCAAAATAGTCCAAAATGCTAGGAAAAGAAAGACATTCAAAGGAGAGTTGGTGCAAATCCTACTGAAACTACTCCAAAAGATAAAGAAATAGGGAATCCTCCCTAATTCATTCTATAAAGCCAGTATTACCATAATTCCAAAACCGGGAAAGGACATAACCAAAAAAGAAAACTACAGACCAATATCCCTGATGAACATAGATGCAAAAATCCTCAACAAAATACCAAGTAACTGACTCCAGCAGCATTTCAAAACGATAATACATCATGATCAAGTGTGTTTCACACCAGGGATGCAGGGACGTTTTAATATATGGAGGTCAACAAATGTGATGCCCCACATAAGCAGAATTAAAAACAAAAATTATATGATCATCTTGAAAGATGCATAAAAAGCATTTGACAAAATCCAGCATCCCTTTATGATTAAAACCCTCAGCAAAATTGGCATAGAACAAATATACTTCAAGGTTATGAAGGCCATCTATGACAAACAATAAAGGCCATCTACGACAAACCCACAGTCAACATTATACTAAATGGGGAAAAGTTGAAAGCATTCACCCTGAGAACTGGAACAAGACAAGGATGGCCACTTTCACTACTTCTATTCAACATAGTACTGGAAGTCCTAGCCAGAGGAATCAGACAAGAGAAATAAATAAAAGAGATCTAAATCAGTAAAGAGGAAGTCAAATTGTCACGGTTCACTGAGGATATGATCGTATACTTAGAAACCTCTAAAAACTCATCAAGAAAAGGCTCCCAGATTTGACAAATGAATTCAGTAAAGTTTCAGGATACAAAATACATGATCACAAATCAGTAGCACTGCTATACACCAACAGCGACCAAGCTGAGAATCAAATCAAGAACTCAACCTCTTTTACAACAGCTGCAAAAAATTAAAATACTTAGGAATATACCTAACCAAGGAGGTGAAAGATCTCTACAAGGAAAGCTACAAAACACTGCTGAAAGAAATCATAGGTGACACAAACAAATGGAAACACATCCCATGCTTATGGATGGGTAGAATCAACATTGTGAAAATGACCATACTGCCAAAAGTAATCTATAAATTCAATGAAATTCTCATCGAAATGCTATCATCATTTTTCACAGAACTAGAAAAAGCAACCCTAAAGTTCATATGGAATTAAAAAAAGAGCCCACATATCCAAAGCAAAACTAAGAAAAAAAAGGACAAATCTGGAGGCATCACATTACCCAACTTCAAACGATTAATATACTATAAGCCATAGTCACCAAAATAGTGTGTTACTGGTATAAAGATGGGCATGTAGACCAATGGAACAGAATAGAGAACCAAGAAATAAAGCCAAATATGTATAGTCAACTGATCTTTGACAAAGCAAACAAAAACATAAAGTGGGGAAAGGACACCCTATTCAACAAATGGTGCTGGGATAATTCGCAAGTCACATATAGAAAAATGAAACTGGATCCTCATCTCTCACCGTATACAAAAATCAACTCAAGATGGATCAAACACTTAAACCTAAGACTTGAAAACATAAAAATTCTAGCAAATAACATTGGAAAAACTTTCAGACATTGGCTTAGGCAAAGAGTTCATAACCAAGAACCCAAAAGCAAATGCAACAAAAGCAAAGATAAATAAGTGAGGCTTAATTAAACTTAAAAGCTTCTGCGCAGCAAAAGAAATAATCAGCAGAGCAAACAGACAACCTGCAGAGTGGGAGAAAATTTTCGCAAACTATGCATCTGAAAAAGGACTAATATCCAAAATCTACAAGGAATTTAAACAAACCAGCAAGAAAAATAATAATAATATCATCAAAAAGTGGGCTAAGGACATGAATACACAATTCTCAAAAGATGTACAAATAGCCAACAAACATTTGAAAAAATTCTCAACATCACTAATGATCACGGAAATGCAAATCAAAACCAAAATGTGATACCACTTTCTTCCTGCAAGAATGGCCATAATTTAAAAATTTAAAAAAAATACACATCAGTATGATGTGGTGAAAAGGGAACACTTTTACACTGCTGGTGGAAATGTAAACTAGTACAACCCCTATGGAAAACCGTATGGATACTCCTTAAGGAACTAAAAGTAGAACTATCATTCTATTCAACAATTCCACTACTGGATATCTACCCAGAGGAAAAGAAGTCATTATATGAAAAAGACACTTGCACAGTCACGTTTATAGCAGCACAATTCGAAACTGCAAAAATATGGAACCACCCTAAATGCCCATCAGCCAATGGTGGATCACGAGGTCAGGAGTTTGAGACCAGCCTGGCCAAGATGGTGAAACCCTGTTTCTACTAAAAATACAAAAATTAGCCGGGTGCAGTGTTGGGCACCTGTAATCCCAGCTACTCGGGAGGCTGAGGCAGGAGAATCGCTTGAACCTGGGAGGGGGAGGTTGCAGTGAGCCGAGATCGTGCCACTGCACTCCAGCCTGGGCAACAGAGCAAGACTCCAAGAAAGAAAAGAAAAGAAAAGAAAAGAAAGAGGGAGGGAGGGAGGGAAGAAGGAAGGAAGGAAGGAAGGAAGAAAGGAAGGAAGGAAGAAGGAAGGAAGGAAAGAAAGAAAATGTGGTATATGTGTACCATAGAATACCACTTAGCCATAAAAAGGAACAAAATAATGGCATTTGTAGCAACGTGGATGAAGTTGGAGACCATTATTCTAAGTGAAGTAATTCAGGAATGGAAAATCAAACACTGTATGCTCTCTCTTATAAGTGTGAGCTAAGCTGTGAGGACACAAAGGTGTAAGAATGATTATAATAGACTCTGGGGACTCAGAGGGAAAGGTGGAAGAGTGGCAAGGGATAAAAGACTACACACTGGGTAGAGTGTACACTGCTCAGGTGATGTGTGCACCAAAATCACAGAAATCACCACTAATGAACTTCTCTATGTAACTAAATACCGCCTGTCCTCCTAAAACTATTGCCATAATGATTAATAAAGAAATATGTAGAAGGAAAAAAAGTTGTGAGAATGAAAACAAGCCATTGAAATTAAAAACTCTAAAAATAGAATATACTCTGGATTGGTCTTAGTAAAAAAGAGAACTGGCAATTTGAAAGATGGTATCGAAGAGTTTGCTCAGAGTGACAAAAAGATAAGATACATGGAAAAATCAGTTGCGACAAAGAGAATAGGTATTGCTGCTCTATTATATGTCTATCAGAACTGCCATAAGAAGGGAATTGAAGAAAAATAATATTTGAAAAAATAATAACTGAACTGAAGAAATATATGATTTTTATAACATAAGTACATTATGAGTATTAAACAGAATAAATAAATTCAAACCAAGATACATCATGATGAAACTGCGGAGCATCAAAGAAAAAATAAAAGTATTGGCAATGAGAAGGAGAAAACACAAATTAAATAGGGTGGAAACACTTTGAAACTGGCAACAAACTTTTCCTCAGCAACACAAGAATGTTAGAACATAATGGGGCAATATCTTTAAGGTGCCAAAGGAACATATCTGCCAAATTAAAATAATAGGTGGCTAAACCATTGTACAAAAGTGGGGGTAAAACTAAAAGAAGAAAGTCAGAAAAACTCAGAAAAAGAGAACTTGCTCCCTCTAAACCTTTACTAAATTATAAAAGTATTAAGAACACTAAATCAAGAGTGGAAGCATGTAATGCAGAAAACAATTGTAAGCTCAGAAAATGATGAATAAAAAAGAGTCATTAAATATAGTTGACTTTAACAATAATAATTTTTGCATTAAAATAAAAATAAAACGCTAGATAACATTAAGATTGCAAGTAGAGTAGCTGAATAGGTAAATTGCAATAATTTGAGAGAAAAATAGAAGTAGACTGTTAGAAACATTTACATATATATTTTAAAAATTTAAGAGTAGTCAACGAAAGAGTAGAAATACAATACACAGCTTCTAAATCAGCAGAAGAAGGAAGTGGGAGATGTGAAAATTTTTTTTAAAAAAAGACACTAGACTGGGCATGGTGGCTCATGCCTGTAAACCCAGCACATTGGGAAGCTGAGGCAGGCGGATCACTTGAGACCAGGAGTCTGAGACTAGCCTGACCAACATGACAAAATCTTGTCTCTCCCAAAAAAAAAAAAAAAGAATACAAAAATTATCCAGGCATGGTGGCACATGCCTGTGATCCCAGCTGCTTGAGACACAGAAAAGAAAATTGCATGAACCTAGGAGGTGGAGGTTGCAGTTAGCTGAGACTAAAGCAAAAACTAAGACAGCGATAAGCAAATTTGACAAAGTTCACAATTATTGTGGGTGATTTAACAGAGCTTTCAAAAATTCGCGAATCAAATACAAAATTAAGAAGGATATAAAAGATCTTAACAATGAAACAACAATCCTATTTAATGAATATATATATAGAACCCTGCACCTTCTAATCAAAGAATACACCTTTTTATTTTTCAAGTCCACTCTGAACATTTGCAAAAACTGACCTTGTACTAGGCCAGAGGAGCTTCAGTAATTTCCAAAAAATCAGTACAATATTGGTAAAATTCCCTCATTATAAGAGAATATTAGAATTCAAAAGTTAAAAGTCAAAACATATACAGATGAAAATATGTAGGAAAAGTTTGAAAAAAATGAGATAAGAGTTTCCAATCATATATGTGAACATGCCACAGAGCTACAATAATCGTAAGAGTGTGTTTTACACTCAAGAATAGATAGCTCAGAACCAGGCCATAGAATATGTAAAATTATATGTACGTCTGTGTGTGTGTGTGTGTGTGTGTGTGTGTGTGTGTGGGTGCGTGCGCGCATAGATATGTGTGTGGCATAATCATTAAGTAGAAAATAAAAAGATTTATTAAATTGCATTAAAACAATTATATCATACCTTGGAAAAAATCCTTAACATCCTTGTATTATACATCAAAACCAATTCCGGATAGGCTAAACAGTTGAATATAAAAGTCAAGACAGAAAATAAGTAGACAATAATAGAAATAAATATTGTATCTCTGGGTGAGAGAGTATTTTTTAAGCCTAGAAGTAAAGAAAATATTCAGTAAGCAAAAAATAAATTTGTTTACATAAAAATTTTCTTTAAAAATCTCTGTATATTAAAATGTGCACAATTTTAAAAACAAAAACAATTGCAATATAATTTAAATAAAGACAATATCTATAACTATAAATATCACATGCAAATTAATGAGAAAAACACTATGAACTTTAGATAAATGAGCATTGGAAAAAAATGAATTATTCACAGAAGAAAATATACAATATAAAATTTGAATTTTTTATTTAAACAATAAGATTTTATTTTCGCTATTGAAATTAGTAAATACTTTAAGGGTCTGTGAATCTGTTGAGATGGTCTGAATACCAACACTTGAAAAGAGTTTTTTATATACATATTTGCCATTTGTATGTCTTCTTTTGAGAAATATTTATTCAGGTCTTTTTGCCCATTTTTAAATGGGACTTTTTGTTTTTTGGCTTTGAGTTGTTTGAGTTTATTATATTCTGGTTATGAATCCCTTGTCAGATGGGTAGTTTGCATGTATTTAATCCCATTCTGTAGTTTGTCTCTCCACTTTGTTAATTGCTGTCTTTGCTATATGGATGTTTTTTGGTTTGCCATCCCATTTGTCCATTTCTGCTTTTGTTGCCTATGCTTTTGAGGTCTTACCCAAAAGATCCTTGCCCAGACGAGCATCCTGTAGTGTTTTCCCAATGTTTTCCTTTAGTAGTTTCATAGTTTCAGTTCTTACATGCAAGTTTTTAATCCATTTTGTGTTGATTGTTGTATATGGTGAACGATAGGGATTTAGTTTCATTCATCTGTATATGGAGATACAGATTTTTCAGCACCATTTATTAAAGAGACCATCCTTTCCTATTAGTGCCTTTGTTGAAAATAAGTTGAGTGTAAAAATATGTGGATTTATTTGTAGGCTCTGTATTCAGTTTTATTTGTCTACGTGACTGTTTTTAAGCCAGTACCATGCTGTTTTGGTTACTATAGTCTCATAGTATGTTTTTAAGTCAGGAAGTGTGATGCCGCCAGCTTTGTTCTTTTTGCTCAGAATTGCTTTAGCTACTTGGGGTCCTTTGTTGTTTCATATGAATTTTAGGATTGTTTTCCTATTTCTGTAAATAATTTCATAACACTTTATAGGAATTGCATTGAATCTGTAAATCACTTTGTATAGCATAGACATTTTAACAATTTAACAATATTAATTCTTCTGATCTTTTTGTGTGTGTGTGTCGTCTTCAATTTCTTTTATCAATGCTTTAAAGTTTTCTTTGTAAAGATCTTTCACTTCTATGGTTAAATTTATTTCTAGATATTTTATTTTATTTTTGGTAGCTATTGCAGATGAGATTGCTTTTTTATTTGTTTTTCAGATTGATTACTGTTAGCATATAGAAATGCTACTGATTTTTGTATGTTGATTTTGTATCCTGCAGCTTTTCTGAATTTGTTTATCTGTTCTAAGAGCTTTTTGGTGTAATTATGACGTTTTTCTAAATATAAGATTATGTTAACTGTAAACAAGGCAAATTTGACTTCTCCCTTTCCAATTCGGATCTTCTCTGTTTCTTTCTCTTGCCTAGTTGCTCCGGTTAGGACTTCCAGTAGTATGTTGAATAGAAGTGGTGAAAGTGGGCATCCTTGTCATGTTCCAGATCTCAGTGCAAAGGCTTTCAATTTTTCCACATTTAGTATGTTATTAGCTGTGGGTTTGTCATATATGGCTTTTATTGTATTGAGGTATGTTTCTTCTATACCCAATTTAGTAAGAGTTTTTTTATCATGAAAAGATGCTAAGTTTTCTTGAATGCATTTTTAGCATCTATTGAAATGATCATGTGTTTTTGTCCCTGAGTCTGTTGATGTGATGTATCATATTTATTGATTTGTGTATGTTGAACCATGCTTGCATCCCTGGGATGAATCTCACTTGATCATGGTGAATGATATTTTTAATGTATTGTTGAATTCTGTTTGCTAGTGTTTTCTGAGGATTTTTGATGAGTATTTGTTGATCTATGCTTATTGAGTCTTAGGCCTACAGTTTTCTCTCTTTTTTGTTATGTTCTTATTTGGTTTTGGCCTATGGTTTTCTTTTTTTAAAAATGCCCTTGTCTGAGTTCAGTATCAGGGTAATGCTGGCCTGAGAGAATGAGTTGGAAAGTATTCCCTTATCTTCAATTTTTTTGAATTAGATTGAGGAGAATTGATTCAGTTCTACTTTAAATGTCTGGCAGGATTTAACAGTGAATCCATCAGGTCCTGGGATTCCTTTGATGAGGGACTTTTTATTACTGCTTTATTCTTTTTACTCATTTTTGCTTTGTTCAACTTTTCTGTTTCTTCGTGTTCAATCTTGATAGGTTGTGTGTTTCCAGAAATTTATCCACATCTCACAAGTTGTCAGATGTGTTGGCATATAGTCTCTAATGATCTATTGCATTTCTGTTGTATCAGTTGTAACATTTTCTTTTTAATTTCATTTTATATTTTTCATTCTCTCTTTTTTCTTACTTGGTCTAGCTAAAGGTTTGTCAATTTTGTTTATCTTTTCAAATAACAAATTTTTTATTTCTTTGATCTTTTGTATTTGTTTTTAATCTCAATTTTATTTATTTCTGCTCTGACCTTTGTTACTTGTTTCTTTCTACTAATTTTGGGTTTTGTTTGTTATTGCTTTTCTAGTTCCTTGGGTTGCATGCTTAGGTTGTTTATTTGAAGTCTTTCTACTTTTTTGATGTAGATGTTTATTGCTATAAGCTGCCTCCTTAGTACTTCCATTGTTGTACCCCATAGGTTCTGATATGTTGTGTTTCTATTTTCATTTATTTCGAATCATTTTAAATTTCTTCTTTGATCCACTGGTCATTTAGGAGCATGTTGTTTAATTTTCATATATTTGTACAGTTTCTAGAGTTCCTCTTGGTATTAATTTCTAGTTTTGTTTTATTGTGGCCAGAAAAGATACTTGATATAATTTTGACGTTTTTGAATGTGTGGGGACTTATTTTATGGCCTAACATATGGCCAATTCTGGAGAATGTTCCATGTGCTGACGAGAAGAATGCATATTTTGCAGCAGTTGGATGAATATGTAAATGTCTATTTGGTTCATTTGGTCCACATAATGGTTTAACTTCTATGTTTCTTTCTTGATTTCCTGCCTGGATGATCTTTTCATTGCCAAAAGTAGGGGTGTAGAAGTCTGCTAATATTACTGCAATGCAGTCTATCTCTTCCTTTAGAGCTAGTAATATTTGCTTTACATACTCAGGTGCTCTGGTGTTGGGTGCACATATATTTACTATTATATCCTCTTGCTGAATTGACACCTTTATTATCATATAATGTCTTCTTTGTCTCTTTTTCTGGTTTTTGACCTACAGTCTATTTCATCTTGTATAGGTATAGCTAGTCTTTTGGTTTCTATTTGCATGAAACATCTTTTTGCATTCCTTCACTTTCAGTTTATGTTTGTGTTTACAGATGAAGTGAGTTTTTGTAGGTGGTATATAGTTGGTTTTGATTTTTACTTCATTCAGCCTCTCTATGTCTTTCAATTGGAAAATTTAGTCCATTTCCATTCAATGTTAATATTGATAGGTAATAACAATGTGTAACTACTGCTATTTTGTTGCTTGTTTTCTAGCTGTTTTGTAACTCCTCTGTTCCTTTCTTCTTTTCTTACTGTTTTCCTTTGTGATTAAGTGATTTTCTTTGGTAGTATGTTTTAATTTGTTACTTTTTATTTTTAATGTATCTATTATATGCTTTGGTTTAGTGACTACTCTGAGGCTTAGCAAAAACATCCTATAGTTCAGGTGTGTCCAATCTTTTGGTTTCCCTGGGCCACATTGGAAGAGGAAGAATTGTCTTGTGCCACCCATAAAATACACTAACACTAATGATAGCTGATGGGATAAAAAAAAAATCACACAAAAAATCTCATAATGTTTTAAGAAAGTTTACAAATTTATGTTGGGCCACATTGAAACCTGTCCTGGGTCACTGGGCCATGAATTGGATAAGCTTGCTATAGTTCTAACAAGTTATTTAAAACTGATACCAATTTAACTTTTGTCACAAAAAAGGAAAAAAAAAAGACCACCAGCAAAAAAATCAGTATAAATTTATTATCTTCTCCTTCCACATTTAAAATTTTTGATATCACAATTTACACTTTTATGCTGTCTCTTTAAAAAGTGTTGTAGTTATTATTTTTAATAGTTTTCCTTTTAGTCTTGTTGTAAAGATATAAGTGGTTTATACACCATGATTACAATATTAGTGTAACAATCAAGTTAGCATTCTTTTCTTTTGGTTTGAAGAACTCCCTTTAGCATTTTTTGTAGAACAGATCTGGTAGCAATTAATTCCCTCACCTTTCATTTGTCTGGGAAAGTCTTTATTGTTCCTTAGTTTTTGATGGACAGCTTTGCTTGGTATAGCATTTTATTTTTATTAATAGCTTTTATTTTTCCTTCAGCAGTCTGAATATATTGTCTCACTCCCTTCTGGACTGTAAGGTTACTGCTATGAAGTCTGCTGCCAGGGGTATAGGATCTCCCTTACATGTTAGTTGTTTCTTTTCTCTCTCTGCTTTCAGAATCTTCTCTTTGGCTTGGGCCTTTGAGAGTTTGATCATAATATGTCTTACGGTATTCTTATTTAGTTTAAACCTGATTGGTGACTTTTGACCTCCCTGTATCTAGATATTTCTATGTTTTTCCAGGTTTGGAAAGTTTTCTGTGATTATTTCGTCTAATAAGCATTCTACTCTTTTGTCTTTCTCAGTTTCTTCTTTAACTCCAATAACTGAATTATTTGCTCTTTTGATGTTTTCTCATGGATCTCATAAGGCTTCCTTCTTTTTAATTCTTTTTTTGTCTTCTCTATTTTTAAACAGTCTGTCTTCAAGCCTACTGGTTCTTTCTTCTGTTTGATCAATAATGCTGTTGATGCTATCTGTCGAATTTTTCATTTTATTTACTATACTGTTCAGTTCCAGGATTTCTGCTTAATTTTTAAAAATTATTTCAATCTCTTAAATTTTTTTCAATAAATTTATGAATTTGTGTTTTATTGTAGTTCGTTGAGCTTTCTTAAAACAGATGCTTTGAATTCTTTCTATAAGAGATCATACATCTTTTTCACTTTAGGTTCATTCTCTAACACCTTATTTTGCCCATTTGGTAAGGGCATATTTCCCTGAATCTTCTTGATGCTTATGAACATGCAACAGTGTCTGCACATTGAGAGATTAAGTATTTATTTAAGTCTTCACAGTCTGGCTTTGCTTGTGCTTGTCCTTTTCCAGAGGGCCTTCCAGAGATTCTAAGCAGACTGACTGTTGTGTTCCCTGAGTCTGTGCCCACTGCAGCTGCCTCAGCAATAGAGAATGCTCTAAGTCCAGGCTGGCTGCAAGTCTCATGAGGGCTTTGAGGTTTATATGGCAACACTGGGATCTGAGTTCAGAAGACTGTCCCAGTGCCCCAGATGGATGTGCCTCCCAGCAGGTCTCTGCACATACAGGATAGGTCTCCCACTGCACTGAGAGGGCCTGGAGTTGAGACTGGAACCCCTCAGGTTTTACTGGTAGGAACAAAGGTGGTAGGCCCATCTCACTGGCTCAGGTGGCTGTGCATCACCCTGCAGGACCCTGCAAAAGCCAAGTAGTTCCTCAACTGCAACAGGAGGGGCCAGAGCTGAGATGGGGTCTTCTTAGGATCTGCTGTGGAATTAAGGTTGGCATGTTTATCATGTTATCTCAGATGGGTATGCATCTCCCAGCATACCCATACATGGACAGGCTAGTACTCCAACTGTAGCAGAAGGAGCCTGGAACTGAGACTAGAATCTGAGATTTGCTGTAAGAAAGAGGCTGGAGAAGCTGGGTGTGGTGCCTCACGCCTGTAATCCCAACATTTTGGGAGGTCAAGGCAGGTGGATTACCTGAGCTCAGGAGTTCGACACCACCCTGGGAAACATGATGAAATCTCATCTCTACTATATAAAAAAATTAGCCAGGCACACACCTGTAGTACCAACTACTCAGGAAGCTGAGGGAAGAGAATCGCTTGAGCATGGGTGACAGAGGTTGCAGTGAGCTGAGATTGTGCCACTACACTCCAGCCTGGGTAACAGAGTGAGACTCTGTCTCCAAAGAGAGAGAGAGAGGCTGGAGATTTGGGTCTCATTGGATCAGAGTGGCACACACCTCCCAACAAGTCCCTGCACATATGGGATAGTTCTCTGACTGCAGTAGGAGGAGCTGGAACTGAGACTAAGTTCCCTCAGGATCTGTGGGAGGGAGATTGATGAGACCATCTGGGAGGCTCAGATTCCTGGGCTGTGAGACGTGGGTGAATATCCCTCTGGGTCCTTGTGTGAGCGACTCTGAGCTAGGACCTCAGCTGAAGGGTACTGGAGCAGAGCCACAGGACAACTTTCAGGTTCACTGCTGTGACTGCTATCAGTGAGTAGATGAACCTTTCTGCCAAGCACTAGTGTGTGCAATTCCTATGGGCCCCTTGGAAGATGGTTTTATTTGCAGGCTCAAGGCCAAATGGGGCTGCAGCCAAGCTCCTTGGAGGACTGAGCCATTTCCAGGCTTGAACCAGGAGCAAGCTTGGCAGATTAGCCACCTGGGTGTTGGTTTTCATTCTCAAAGTGACTCTCCAAGATCTTGGACTCCACCGGGGTTTCACAAACTCTTACCTGAATCCTTAGGCTCTTGCTGACAGAATGTGGACAGGTGCGGAATTCTTGTTGTGGGGGAATGTTATTAGGTTATCTTCTACTCTGCCATCTTGGTGACATCACTCTCCTTTAATTGTGGATAATTTCTATGCTTTGAAATACTCTCCTGTATGCCCCATGTATTGCCTTTTATTAACAAGTAATAAAATAAAATAAAAATAGGCTGGAGAGGGAATAACAGGCCAGTCAGAAATTTCAAGGATGAGAGAAGTAACAACTTTAGAAATCTAAGAAATCCTAGAAATCTTGCCTAGTGACCAAGATTTTGGTGTGGTTTTTAGAGGTTGTATGACCTAACCCTGGCCAGAAACAAAACAAAACAACCAGTACATAAACAAAAGTAATATTTTTATTTCATTTAATGCAAGTATTTACTAAGTAGTTCTTATGATGGAGCTTAGAAATATTTATGAACTGTGGAATTATACTCCACTGCATTGTCATGTAATTTAACTTATCATTCAATTATTGGTATTTTGTTAGTAACTAAAACCCAGCTCTTAATAATGTTTGTTATATATTTTGTGTTACTGTTTCTTCAGGACCAATGAATTAATTGATCAGCAAATTTTTACTAATACATTTTATTTAGATACCTAACCTGAGATCTATTTATTGGATACCTACTTTAGATCTCTGGCTCAGTTTTCTGGTACATTTAATGAAAGGCGTGGCTTTCAAATTTTTCTGTGTATGTGAATGACTTGAGGATCTTGTTAAATCACAGATTCTTGGACAGTAGTTAGAGAGGCTCCTAGAGAATCTGCATTTCTATCCAACCATTACTTTTAATAGCAGGATTTTAGAGAACTCCGAGGCCCCCAACAACTTCAAGAAGTCTGTGATATCGTTTCCTACTATTAAGATGATTCCTACAGAGCTGTGAGACTTAGGACTAGTTATGCTATAAAGGGCCTTTTCTTCGTTGTCTCCTTACCAACAATTTTATCAACTTAAGTCCTTTGGCTGGAGGGCAGAGGTGGGAAGTGACATCTGCCAGATTGTGACTGTCAGTGTCAAAGAGGTGGCTGAATGGTGACAGTGGAGGGAGGAGGCAGCAGAATAACGTGCTGACATGAATTGCATTTGCTGACTGACTTCTATTTTTATGACACTTCACCCTTCTCCTGCCTTCTCACTGGAACTAATTAAACAGGCCCATCAGGCTGAGATGTGACACAGCTTCAACCCCATCAAATTGTAAAATTACTTTCAGTTGTCCCATTCTTCCAGGCCATAGGGACTGTTTTACCCAGCGGACTCATGCGAGACACCCAAGGCAATAAAAAACAATGATGCTTGATGTTTTTTCCTCTGGAGGAGCTGACACCCCACTTGAGCAGACAAGAAATTGGGAGAAGCAATGAGAAAGTGAGAAAAATTGGAGTATTGTTAATTACTTTGAAGAACTGAGGACATCAAGTTAACCTTGCTTTGTTTGAAGAAATTTTGAGGTAGTGTGAATTTAATAAGAGAAAACATTGCATCTGAATTGATCCCAATCAAGTTAATTGAACAAAGGGAAGCATTCCAAGAATACCTTTAATACTAAATGAGAACATTGGTTTTCACTGCAAGGCATACACCCTAAGGAACCCTCCATATCTTTCTGAAATAAAATGTAAGCACTTACAATAAAGTTGATATTCCATTTTTACATTATTAGTAGGATCCAACCATATGCTGGGAATATTAATAAATATGTTCTAAATTTATAATACCAAACTTTTTTGTTTTTATTTCAAGAAATATATTTGATAAAATTATTGCCTACCAGAGAAACAAAGAAAGTTGGTTTGACATTTGGTAAGGCAATTAAAAACAATGGTTTCACATTCCTGTTGTTGAAACTGTTATTGAAAGTACTTTTATTGGCCTGATAGCAGAAATGTATAGTGTGACCTTGTGAAATCTAATGCACAGAAAATTGGTTTAAAATTAGTTCACAGCAAAGCTCTGGTGTCTTTGGATAACATCATCCCTGCTCAATAGACCTTTTTCTTCTTTAGGGCACTCTTCTGGTTAATGGTAGCTGTTTCAAGCAGGGAAAGCTTAGTGGTAAGATGGTGCTCAGTTTTATGGTAAGAATAGGAAAGAAAACTCTCAAGAGGGAAAAATATTAATGCTTCCAAATAAGAAATTTTTAAATGTCTCCTAGATTTAATTATAGTGGCTAAAGTTTTCAGTGCCCAGGATGGAATTTAAACTACAGAATTATGGAATTCTGGTCCGAATCCAGCAAAATAGGAAAAGACTAAGGAGATTTTTTGAAAATGGTCCCCAGACCCCTAGAATCTCCCTGAATCTCATAAAGTCAGAAAGTAATATCTAAAGCAGAGCCTAAGGTCAAACACACCTACATAAGATGCTATTAAACCAATTTTAGTTACAGTTATATCATTTCCCCACAAAACCTTTTTTATGTGTAATCTTTTTCACAAACTAAACTAGAAATCCCTTTCCAAAATACATTTTTAAAAACTCTCTTAGCGACCTTACAGTGCACGAAGTATTTAGGTCAGCGAGATTTTGCAGTATTTTCCAAAGCAAATGGGAAAATTTTGGCCCACACTCTGGGCTGCAAATTAAGATCAGGCCTGAAAGAAGCCTATAGTCTTTCAAGTGCAATCTAGGGTTATTTTGGAGGATTAGAATTCTTTTCAGACCTGACATAATCTGCATTTGTCCTCATGGATCTCTGTGGTAGAAACAATCAATCCCTCTTCCAGAAAGAACTTAATGCCTCAGGTGTCAGCACCTTCTGAGTTTGCCTCAGCTGCACAGCCCCATTTTTCAAGGGCAAAGGCCTTCCCAGCAGCGCACATCCAATGACTGATGGCAGATACAATGACTGATGGTGGTGGAGTAGAGAGGACCAATGTGATACCCCTCTGATGAACATATGTGCTCCAGCTCCCCTGGGGATTGTCATCGTATATCACAATTTGGCATATCCCTTTGCCCAATTCTGGCCCCGCCTCTCCCTTATACATGAGTTGATTTCTGAATCCTGAGAAGCTGGTCTGAGACATGACCAGGAGTGGTGCTAGAGTGCAGGTGATAAGATGGAGCTTTGGAGCTGTATCACTTGCTGTCCAGTGGGCAATAAGGACTCCAATAATGGTGGTGGATGGAGCACAGTGCACCTGGCATTGGCTGTGAATTATGGTGGTATACTGATGGAAAGAAATTCACCAGCAGATGTGATTTATCAGCCTGGTTGAGAAGTGTGAGGAAATAGTAAATATAAAGAAAATGGCATAGGATAGCTATTGTTTAGTATCACTGATAAATTTGAAGATGAAGAAAAGCTATAGGTGAAGAAACAGTGCTTCTACCAATAGAAAATGAGTTGGGATTCAGAAAAACCAATAAAGAAACACATTTCTAGGCCATAGGACATTCTGTATAGGTGACAGCTCTCTGGAATAGCCAAAAGAAAAAACAAATAGTTGAGAAGGGATTAAAGATTTTAGAAAGCAAAAAAAACAAATGTGAGAGGTTCTCTCCACCAATGTAACTTGTTAAAATAAAGCGGATTATTTTTAGTCACTCTTCTTACTAGCTTTTTCTTTTTAACTTTTCTACCTTTCCTTGTGGTTTTTGAGGGATTATCAATACCCACATTTGTGAATTTCAATTGTGAATATTCAAATTATTTTCACATATAAATGTGTCAATTGATTTTTCTTTGTTGGGCTATTTGTCATGATTGCTATTAACTAGATGTGCAAAGTGCTAATGCATCTCTTTTGTTTACATCGGAGATTCTCTTGAATTTTGTTGATCTGAATGCATTCCACATTGCTCATCCCAAAAGCAGAAAACGTGAGCATTTCTCTGCCTTCATTATCTTGTCAAGTAGAATTAAGGCACTGAATGAACATAATAAGCATTTTGCAGTGGACCAGTTTCTCAATCTCCTGATGGAGAGAGAAACTCTTCGTTTCCCAGGTGTTTTCAGAATCTTTCTAAATGCTTTTTTAAATAAACAGAAAGTGAAAACCACCAAAAATCAGAAGATTAACACTGAGGATATCAGAACATTGGTTTAACTAATGTCAAGTAGAGATATAAAAAGACACCTGAGAGAAATATATATCACTTCTTTCATATATATTTATAGATACTCTTACCACTTGTCATTTTTAAATAGTAGAAATTATCAAAGAAAGTTTTCATGGGAAAAGAGACAGAAATGTTCACTCACTCTTAGGTGAAAGAGATCTCTCAGACAGCCCATGGAATTTACATAGACTGGGCTTATTAGGGAAAATATATACAGTTTAAGATTTGGGATTCCATTGTGTAATACATATAATGAAGTGCTGGTTTGAATCTTTTTTCCCTAATAGCAGCAGCAGCAGCTAGGAATCAAGAGACCTTGGCCAAATTACCTCACCTTCTGGGTAACTTCTCAGTTACCTCCTCTGTATATAAGTGGTTCTCAAACCCAGATGCCCATTAGAACCTTTTGGAGCTTCTTTTTTTTTTAATTAATTAATTAATTATTATTATTATACTTTAAGTTCTAGGGTACATGTGCATAACGTACAGGTTTGTTACATATGTATACTTGTGCCATGTTGCTGTGCTGTACCCATCAACTCGTCAGCACCCATCAACTCGTCATTTACATCAGGTATAACTCCCAATGCAATCCCTCCCCCCTCCCCCCTCCCCATGATAGGCCCCAGTGTGTGATGTTCCCCTTCCCGAGTCCAAGTGATCTCATTGTTCAGTTCCCACCTATGAGTGAGAACATGCGGTGTTTGGTTTTCTGTTCTTGTGATAGTTTGCTAAGAATGATGGCTTTAAAAAAAATTCTATCATTATAGGTTAGTTTTGCCTTTCTTTGAACTTAATAAAACAAAGGAATACAAAATGTACTTTTTTTTATGCCAACTTTTTAAGTTTAACATCATTTCTGTGAAATTTTCCTTGTTGCATATACTAGTAGTGTATTCTTTATTATTGCTGTAAAACATTCATTGTATAAATATGTCATAATTTCTCCATTCTCCTGTTGGTAGTCATTTGGGTTGTTTCTAGTTAGGGGCTATGAATAGCACACTGCTATAACAATTCTCATCTGTGCCTTACAGAATAAATACATACTCATTTCTTCAGGGTAGCTACCTAGAAGTAGAATTGCTGGATCACAGGGGTTTGTATATTTAACTTTAATAGCTATTGCCAATCAATTTTCCAAAGAGGTTATGCCAAACAGCAGCATGTGAGTTCTGGGTGCTTCATATCCTTTCTGATCGTTAGTATTATCCTTTAAAAAAATTTCGATCATTCTGGCAGATGTGTCATGATATTTCACTGCAGTTTTAGTTTGCACTTTCCTACTGGCTATCAATCTTGAGCACTTTCTAAAAGTTCTTATTGAACTTTTAGGTAACCTTTTTCATGAAGTGCTTGTTTAGAGTTTTTGGCCCCTAAAAATTGGTTTGCTTTTCTTTATTGAGCTGTAGTGGTCCTTTATATATTTTAGATACAAGATACAAGTCTTTTGCTAAAGATATCTATTGAAAAATTATTTTCCCACTCTGTGACTTTTCATTTAGTTGATGCTGTCTCTTGATAAAGAGCATTTATTATTTTAATAAAGTCTAATTTAATGAAATGTAATTTGTTGTGGTTTATCATTAATGTTCTTTGTGTCTTATTTAAGAAATCTTTGCCTGCCCCATGGCCATTAAATATTCTATATTTTCTTCTCACAGCTTTATTATTCTCAAAGCATTTATATTTAGATCTAACGACAATCCATTTGGAATTAGTATAAATTAAGGTTCAAGTTTCATTTTTCCATGTGCATATCTAATCATTTATTAAAAATATTTTTGCATTTAAGTTCATGAGATATATAGGGTTATAATTCACTGTTCTTATAATGTCTTTGCCAGGTTTTTTTTAATCTGCATTATGCTGGCCTCATAAACAAGTTTGGAAATGTTTCTTGTTTCTCCATACTCACAGAGTTTATGTAAGAGTGGTGTTATTCCTTCTTTAAATGTTCAGAAAAATTCACCAGTGAAGCCTTCTGGTCAGTTTCCCAAATCAAAGTCTTAGTGGGTTTCTGGAATAGCCTTCTAGCTATTCTCTAGCCTGTGTATGCCCCCCACCCCACCCCCACAATTTTTTGCTTATTTGATCAGTTATGAAGTCGTTTTAAAGTACAAAAGAGGAATTAAATATCATTACAAAAGATTTTCTGAGAGTATTCACACTAATTCCCCAGAGGAAATTCTAGTTATGGTTTAGAAAACTAGGAATCATGTGTCATTTCTCCATTTAAGTGGATTTAAGTGGATGGAAACGGGGGGAAAAATAGTGTGTAGGTGTGATAAGTGTTCTTTCCTTTTTGTACCAAACAAAATAGGAGAGCTGTGTCTGTGATCTAACGATGTGTTTGCTTATTTGTTAGATTTCTAAAAATGTGCTGCTGGGTATTTATAAAAATAAGCATTGTAATTAAACAAACTAAATGGTGTGGCTCTGTTGAACTGTGAGTTTTGTTTCACACAGAAATGACTGCAGTCCTATTTAGGGGAGGGGTAGAGGGTAAATGGGTAGGTTGTCCAGGTAACAAATATTACCACTATCTGGGAAAAATGACTGCCTCCATTAACTTAGCAATGTATGAAGTGACTATGAAAGGATTAGCTACTGCAGCAGGTTGGAATTTTATGGAGACTCAATCTCTCTCTCCCTCACTTTTCCCCTCCGCCCCAGCTTTGACCTTCCATACTTCCATCCGGCTCCTTTGACCTCCCTGACTCTCACAGTCCTGCCAACACAGCTTAACTACATGGTGCAGAAGAACACCCATCTCCCAACAAAATCCCCACAAAAACTCAAATGCAAACTAGAGAGTGAAATAATTCAAATGGGCAGAAAATAAAACCAACAAAGTCTGTCTGAAGAGGTGTGATATGGTTTGGCTGTGTCCTCCCCCAAATCTCAGCTTGAATTGTAGTTCCCATAATTCCCACATGTCATGTGAATTGTCCCGGTGGGGGGTGGGGGGGTAATTTAATCATGGGGGTGGGTCTTTCCCGTGCTGTTCTCCTGTTAGTGAATAAGAGATCTGATAGTTTTATAAAGGGGAGTTCTCTCGCACACATGATCCTGCCTGTGGCCATGTAAGATGTGCCTTTCTCCTCTTTCACCTTCTGCCATGATTGTGAGGCCTCCCCAGCCATGTGACACTGTGAGTCCATTAAACCTCTTTTTCTTTATAAATTATCCAGTTTAGGGTATGTCTTTATTAGCAGCATAAGAACAGACTGATGCAAGGTGCTATAATGTATCATTTGGAGTTATTTAAAGAGTGCAGACTAGATGTGGGCCTTGGCGTGTGAGCTCCCCGGGGACTGAGGAGATCCTAGGAGTTAGAAAAAAAATCATTGGAAAAATTGAAAGCAAACTTGAGAGTTTTTAGAGAAGGTTTCAAAACATGAAGAAGTAGTTACAACATAAATAACTTTGAACCTCTGAACCAGAGCTACGTAATTGGTGATAATTTTATGAACAAATTAAGTTACAGTTGAAGTAGATTTAAGAAATGAAATGAATATGATCTGGAAATGGGGGTGAACCTGTAGCTCAAAGAGAAGAAATTTCACTTTCCTATTAATAAGGAGACTGGGAGAATTGGCTCTGATTTTCAAGGAAGATGCGAGTACATAGAAATTAGGAAAGAACCTGTGAAACTGCCACAAAATGCCATCACATTTGTCAACTTATGCCAAAAAGAATGTATCACTCCAAACTCATGAGGCTGTAACTCATGTGCTTTATAGGTAGTAAAATGTTCATGCATCCCATACAGCTGACTGAAGAAATGGGAAAAGGGCCGTGTGAGAACACGAAGGATCGTGCTCCAAGGCACACAGTCTCTTCAGGGGAATCTTCTGGTCTACTGGGTATTAGACATAGAAAGTAAAGTAGGTGAAACTACTGAAAGCCTTTTTGCAGCTATATTTGGCCATCTTGTATGGCTGTGACATAGCAGCCAAGACAAAGATTGTTTACCAAGCTTCAAAGGAAGTCCAATTTGGTTGGCTGCAAGAATTCCATGTGTAACCTTGTGTAAGTGTCTTGACCTCTAGGGCATGATTTACAGCTTTGCCTTTTTTTTCAGTCTTTGCATTGCTTCAGCCCAATAGGAATCCCTGGGCCCTGATATCAACAGTCTGGGATTTTCAGTCAGGTAAGTGTTTCTCAGCTGTCATGAACCATGTTAAATTGTTCCCAACTGCACGTCTGTCAAACCATGAAGCATTATATCAGACCATTAGATGTATTGATCCCCTGTCCCACCCCACCTTGCTTGCTGATCTCTATGAAGCTGGTGCTGATGGGCTCGGCTATTGTTCTTCCTGCTGTGCCTTTCCCATTGCATAACCGGAATTCACACAGTTTCACTTCCTTTCCAGAAATGAACCAGAAATATTTTGCTCATTTGAAGTGAATGGAGCGCCTGATGAGAAAGAGGGATGTAGCTTAATTCCAGTGTTGAATGTGGCTCTTGAGGCCAGTATACACTAAAACTCAGAATGAGGATCCCTTTCCAATTCTTTCTGTCTTCTCGTCCTTTGCGGTTAGTTATCCTAGAGACAAATCAGTTGGCAAGGAGTCATTAAGGTTGAAGATTAAGCTACACTTCTAGGCAGGAGGATAACTGCTAACGACCCTCCAAAAGTCCACTTTTCTAGCCCTAAACACTAATCATTTTAAATATTTCCTGTTTCATATATATTTACTCTTTAAAACATAATTATTTTAAAATAAAATTATTATTTTATTGCTTGCATGCTGGCAAATGAAAGCACATCTAGGAGATCATGCAGGTGAGATGGGCCAGAGGGACTTCCAAAAGAAAATAGCCCAAGTTACATGTGTCCCTACCTTTGCTGTTGACCATACATAGTGAAATCTACAAATCTGTATGGAGCCTCCTCTGATTCTTGCAGAGTTTGGGCCCACACTGAGTTCATTAAAGCCTTGCTGATGGGTTCATTTTTGCTAATCCCACTGTAGTCATATTTTTCTACCCTGCTCTTCTGCCTCAAAGCTATAGAAAGTCTTGGGTGTCATGGAGGGGTTGCTCTCTGATCACTGTCTTCTCTTTGTCTATAGTAGGAAATTAACAAATGTTGACCAAATGTACTACTGAGTGAATGTTAGGGATTTCTGGACAATATCAATCAAGAGAATGTGAAAGAGCAGAGCAGCCAAGGAAGGAAAGTAGGGCTTGGAAGAATGGACTAGAAGACAGACAGGTCCAATGACAAAGAGATTTGAGGAATACAAATGGATAAGGTTTTGTAAGGGGGGTTAGATAGTTTATAAAACAGTGCTCCCTAGATGCTAAAAATGAAGTGATAACCTCTCCCAGCTTCTCCTCATTTGCTTGTGCACACCAATGGTAAGACATAGGGAAGAAGAAGTAGATATTTGACTAGTACTTGTGTTGGGGATTGGCTTGGAAAGTATTCAAGGGGGTAAATCCACCAGACCTCTAGTCACTCTTCCTTTCAGATCTTGAGTTTGTATGCATTGATTCTCTTTCCTTAGGAGTTCTCAAGTCCATCTCTTCTCCATTCCAATGGCATGCCTTAATTCCAACCCTCACATCATTTCTTACCTTGAAGGCTAGAGTGATCTTCTAACTCATTTCTTAGACTTCAGTAGTACCTGTCCAATATACAACCAACATTGCTACCAGAGAGATCTTTATAAAACACAGATCCAATTGTATTACTATCTTATTGAAAATTATTTAGTGGTCTCATTGTCCTCCAAACTTGAGGCCTGCAAGACACTTTATGATCATCCCCCACCTACCTCTTCAGCATATTTCTTGCCAGGCCCCTAGCATTGCTGAACCACCTGCAGTCCCAGAGATTTACAGTGAATTTCTAACCTCTGTTCCTTTCTACAAGTGGCTCCATCAACCAGGAATCCTCTGTGTTCTTCCTCTTCATCTTCGCCAACCTCCTACTCCTGTCACTGAGGTGACTCTTATTCTTTTAGACATTGTTCAGGCATCATCTTACCTAAGGAGTCTCTCTGGCATCCCCATCTGTTGAGGTGTCCTTTTGGTTGCTTCTTAAGAATGCTTTATTGTAGCAGTTGTGACAATACCTAAAAGCTGTTGCTAGCTTCCTTTCTCTCCTGGACGATTAGCTTCTTGAAAGCAGAGACTGAGGCTAGAACAGTAATGGGTACATAGTGGGTATTCAGTAGCTATTTGGAAAAAAAAATGAGAGAAAAATAGAAGACTATACTAAATATTGATCATTGCCTGCCCTGCTCATAGCCCCTTCTGTATCCATGTGATCCTATCCCTCAGCCTGAGTGGATTAAGACCATCAATGGTCTGACTTGAAAAGACCAGCTGAGCCAATCAGATTTATTTATTGGTATTTTGGAATTGGGGAATGAGAAACTGAGTGAATTGGAAAAGGCTACTGGAATTGAAGGTATGATATGAGTTAGGATATAGACGCATGGTGAAAATGGAAATTATCGGAAGAAGAAGTTAGTTAATAGAGAGATGTGAATTGAGCAAATGCACACAGAAAAACAGAGATGTCATGAGAGAAAGGTCATATGAGAGAGAGAGAGAGAGAGAGAGAGAAAATCTTCTGTTGTTCCTAAAATTTTTTCTTGGGTGGGTTCCGGCAAAATCTGCTTTGTTTTGGGGGGGTGCTTTTTTTTTCTTTTTTTTTTTTTTTTTGGCAGTGTCTCACTTTGTCACCCAGGCTGGAGTACAGTGGCGCCATCTTGGCTCACTGCAGCCTTGACCTCACAGGCTCAGTGATCCTCCTGCTTCAGCCTGCCAACTAGCTGGGACTACAGGCACATGCCACCACACCCAGCTAAGTTTTGAATTTTCTGTAGAGGTGGAGTTTTGCCATGTTGCCCAGGCTGGTCTCCTGGACTCAAGGGATCTGACTGCCTCAGCCTCTCAAAGTGCTACTGTTACAGATTTGAGCCACTGCACCTGGCCTTTTTTTTTTTTTCTTCTTCTTCTTCTTCTTCTTTTTGAGTCAGGGTCTCACTCTGTTGCCCGGGCTGGAGTGCAGTGGCCTGATCTCAGTTCACTGCAACCTACAACTCCACGGCTCAAGCAATTCTCCAGCCTCAGCCTCCCGAGTAGCTGAGACCACAGGCACATGCCACCATGCTGAGCTAAAATCTCTGGGTTTTGACATTGAATCATTACGGGAACTAATATGAACAAATTTTTGCTCCGAGTATGTAAAGGAGTCTAAACTGAAATAGCGACAGAAGAGAGAAAGGGAGAGAGGAGGAGAAGAGGGAAAGAAAAGAGCAAATAAGGTTTGTTCTAGACCACCAACTTCCCTTTTGCCCTAGGCTTCTTGTTTGATTGGGATTTACTCCATGCCAGAAAGGAACAAGGAAATCCATTCCCTCTCCACTAGCTCTAACCAGGGACGAAGTCTGCCCAGGGTTTGATATCCATAATTTCTCCGCCCCTATGGGCCCACCTTGGTCACTCACTGCTCCATAGCATTGTCATTGTGAATGATGCACAAATAAACAGAGGTCTGAAGAAACACCATAAATCCCTGGTGCTAACGTAAAGAAATTAATTAGGAAAGGTAAAAATGTTAAATATCTTATTGAACCCCAAACATAGTTCACAAAAGCAAAACTTCAGTAACATAAAAAAGTTCGGTCCAAGAAATATTTTTGACCTTAAGAAATTGATTAATAAACGTTTTAAAAAATATGCATGAATTAAATATCAATGCTATCAAACAAAAGTTGCAAAACAAATGAGAGACAAAAATTATTTTGTTTCTAGTTATGTATCTGAACAATTGTTTTATTGGTTGCTTGTGTGGTTAAAACTTAATAATTTATTATGCAAAATGGACATGAGGATTTATAATGCCAAGAAACAGAACTCTGTTTTGCTCTTTTTTGGATTTCTCAAAAGGAATACCTTGAAAGAATGTCTTATAAGGATGTTCAAAATATTTTGAGCTACTTATTGGTAAACAAAAATTTATGTACTTAGATGAGATGCCAAATAATTGAAAAAATGAAGTAACAGTTTTTCTTGTAGTTGGAAGCATGGCTAATATTTTAATACATTTATAGGCATTTATCATAGTTGCCTGTTAGATATTTAATACATTATCATAATTACAAATTTATGATAAAGTGTTAGATGCTGGCACAAATTCATTAACTCTATGTGATAGCTGTCATGGAAAGAATTTCTTGGGAAAAAAAAGTATTAAAAGTATATTTGTATGGGAATGACCAAAATTTCCAAGAAGGGTGTTTTTTTCACTTGTTACATGAGAGGAGTTTATACTTAATTCTTGAATTCTTTCTTAATAAAAAGCAGAAGTTAGAAAACTGTCAACTAGAATGATAGATGTGCAGTATAAAATTTAATGAACTCTTTGGGGAATTCCATATATTTTAAAGAAGTTTATTTTCTTAAAGAAACACATTAATGGAATGGGTTCCTTTTCTACAGGAGCATTTTATTTATTATTTTTATTTTTGTAACTTTTATTTTAGGTTTGGAGGTACATATGCAGGTTTGCTCTATAGGCAAACTCGTGTCACAGGGATTTATTGTACAAATTATTTTGTCACCCAGGTACTAAACCCAGTACCCAATAGTTTTTTTTTCTGATCTTCTGCCTCCTCCCAACTTCCACCTTCAAGTAGACCACAGTGTCTTTTGTTTCCTTCTTTACATCTGTATGTTCTCATCACTTAGCTCCTACTTATAAGGGAGAACATGCGGTATTTGGTTTTATGTTCCTGCGTTAGTTTGCTAAGGATAATGGCCTCCAGCTCCATTCATGTTCCTGCAAAAGATATAACGTCATTCTTTTTATGGCTTGATAGTATTCCATGGTGTATATGTACCACATTTTCTTCATTCAGTCCGTCATTGATGGGCATTTAGGTTGATTCTGTGTCTTTGCTATTGTGAATAGTGCTGCAATGAACATTCTCATCCATGTGTCTTTATGGTAGAATGATTTATATTCCTCTGGATACATAACCAGTAATGGAATTGCTGGATTGAATGGTAGTTCTGTTTTTAGCTCTTTAAGGAATCATCATATCACTTTCCACAATGGTTACACTAATTAACACTCCCACCAACGTGTATAAGAGTTCCCTTTTCTCCTCGACCTTGCCAGCATCTGTTATTTTTTTAGTTTTTAACAATAGCCATTTGGAACGGTATGAAATGGTACCTCCTTGTGGTTTTGATTTGCATTTCTCTAATGATCAGTGATATTGAGCTTTTTTTTATATGTGCTTGTTGGCTGCATGTATGTCTTCTATTGAAAAATGTCTGTTCATGTTCCTTGACCCTTTTAATGGGGCTGTTAATTTGTTTAACTTCCTTATAGATGCTGGCTGTTAGACCTTTGTCAGATGCATAGTTTGTGAATATTTTCTCCCATTCTGTAGGTTGTCTGTTTATTCAGTTGATAGTTTTTTTTGTTTTTGTTTTTGTTTTTTTGTTTTGCTTTGTTTTGTTTTGTTTTGTTTTCTGTGCAGAAGCTTTTAAGTTTAATTAGATCCCACTTGTCATTTTTTGCCTTTGTTGTGATTCCTTTTGGTATCTTTGTCATGAAATCTTTGCCTGTTCCTATGTTCAGGATAGTATTGCCTCATTGTCCTCTAGAGTTTTCATAGTTTCGGGTTTCACATTTAAGTCTTTAACCCATCATGAGTTGATTTTTGTATATGGTATCGGGAAAGGGTCCGGTTTCAATATTCCACATATGCCAGTTATCCCAGCGCCATTTATTGACTATAGAGCCCTTTTCCTATTGCTTATTTTTATGAGGTTTGTTGAAGATCAGATGGTTGCAGGAGTGCAGCCATATTTCTGGGCTCTCTATTCTGTTCCATTCGTCTATGTGTCTGTTTTTATACCAGTAACATGCTGTTTTGGTTACTGTAGCCCTTTCACAGGGGCATTTTAGTTGTATTGTTCTTTATTAAGAAGACTATAGCTAATGTTAACAAAATCTAATTATATATATTCATAGAAAGCTTAAGTACAGAACATACTTTTTTCATCAAGGGCCACTAATCTCTTTTTTAAATTGTTTTATGATTGATTGATTTTTTTTATTTTACTTTAAGTTCTGGGACACATATGCAGAACGTGCAGGTTTGTTACATAGGTGTACATGTGCCATGGTGGTTTACTGTACCTATCAACCCATCATCTAGGTTTTAAGCCCCACATGCATTAGGTATTTGTCCTAATGCTCTCCCTCCCCTTGCCCCTGCCCCCACTCCCCTGACAGGCCCTGGTGTGTGATGTTGCCCTCCCTGTGTTCGTGTGTTCTCACTGTTCAACTCCCACTTATGAGTGAGAACATGTAGTGTTTGGTTTTCTGTTCCTATGTTAGTTTGCTGAGAATGATGGCTTCCAGTTTCATCCATGTCCCTGAAAAGGACATGAAGTCATTCTTTTTTATGGCTGCATAGTATTCCATGGTGTATATGTGCCACATTTTCTTTATCCAGTAGAATGACTTATAATCCTTTGGGCATATACCCAGTAATGAGATTGCTGAGTCAAATGGTATTTCTGGTTCTAGATTCTTAAGGAATCGCCACACTGTCTTCCACAATGGTTGAACTATTTACACTCCCACCAAGAGTGTAAAAGCATTCCTATTTCTCCACAGCCTTGTGCATCTGTTATTTCCTGACTTTTTAATAATCGCCATTCTGACTGGCATGAGATGGGATCGCACTGTCATTTTGATTTGCATTTCTCTAATGACCAGTGATAATGAGCTTTTTTCATATGTTTGTTGGATGCATAAATGTCTTATTTTGAGAAGTGTCTGTTCATATCTTTCACCCACTTCTTGATGGGGTTGTTTGTTTTTTCTTGTAAATTTAAGTTCCTTGTAGATTCTGGATATTAGACCTTTGTCAGATGGGTAGCTTGCAAAAATTTTCTCCCATTCTGCAGGTTGCCTGTTCACTCTGATGATAGTTTCTTTTGCTGTGCAGAAGCTCTTTAGTTTGATTAGACAAGGGCCACTAATTTCTAAATGTTAATCCACTGTGGGTCATATAAAAAGAAAAATAAACTTTTTTTTTTTTCAGAAAAATAAGGAATGTTCAACTCATCCATATAAAACTCAAATAGGGAAAGATGACATCACTACAGATCCTATGGACAGTTAAAGGATAATACAGGAATATTACAAGCAATTCTATGCCCACAGATTCAATAACCTAGATAAAATGGACCAATTCTTTGAAAGACACAATCTGCCAAAACTCATACGAGAAGAAATAGACAATCTGAATAGACCTATATCTATTAAATAAGTTTAATCAATAATTAATAGCACTCCAAAGCAAAAAGCATCAGGTCCAGATGGGTTTGCTGGTGAATTCTACCAAATATTTAAGGGAAAAACTGTACCAATTCTCGGCAATCTCTTCTAGAAGATACAAGCAAAAGAAATATTTTCTCACTAATTCTATGAGGCCAGCATTACCCTAATGCCAATATCAAAGATATTATAAAAAAAGAAAACTATACACCAATATCTCTAATGAATGCAGATGTAAAAATACTTACAAAATTATAGCGATCAAATCCAACAATAGCTAGAAAGTTAAAACATCATGATCAATGGAGTTTATTTCATGAATGCAAGATTGGCTTAACATTCAAAAATTAATTAATCTACCACATGAACAGGCTAAAATAGAAAAATCACATGATTATACCAAGAGATGCAGAAAAAGCATTTGACAAAATCCAGCATCCATTCATGGAAAAAAAGAGCCAGTAAACTAGGAATAGAGGAGAATATCCTGAACTGAAGAGGGAATATTTACCCAAACCTTTCAGTGAATAGCATGCTTAATGATGAGAAACAAAACTTTCCTGCTAAGATCAGAAACAAGGCAATAATGTCCTCTCTCACCACTGCTCTTCAACATTGTGCTGGAAGTCCTAGCTAATGCAACAAGATGAGAAAAGGAAGTTAAGGGCAAAAATATTGGGAAGGAAGAAATAAAACTATCTTTTTCTGTAGATGATATGATCATCTACAGTCATCGCTTGGTATCCATGGGGTATTGGTTACAGGACCTCTCTCACAAACCAAAATTGACAGATGCTCAAATCCCTTATATAAAATGACAGCGTATCTGCATATAACCTGCACATATCTTCCTGTATACTTTATCATCTCTAGGTTACTTGTAATACCTAATACCACGTAAATGCTTTCTAAATAGTTGTTATAGTGTATTGCTTTTTAATTCGTATTATCTTTGTTGTTGTACTGTTAATTTTATTATTTTTTCTGAATTTTTTTTTATACACTGTCATTTGAATCTGTGGATGTGGAACCCACAGATACAGAGGGCCAACTTCATGTAGGAATTCTGAAAGAATTGACAAAGAAATCTTCTGGAACTAACAATCAAGGTTGTAGGTTACAAGGTTAATATATAAAAGTCAATTGCTTTTCTATATACCATCAATGAACAAGTGGAATTTGAAATTAAAAATACATTTAGCACTGTCCACAAAGTAAAATACTTAAGAATATATCTAACAAAATATGTTTTTATGACTTATCTTCTCTTGTATAAAGTTTTTGTTGATTACAAATGTAAAACTTATGTGAGGTTCGATATGAGAAAAACTGCAAAAATCTGATGAAAAAAGTCCGATGAAAGATACCAAAGAAGAATTGAATAGAAAGATATTCCAGTCTATTGAAAATAAGACAGTATGATCAAGCTGTCAATTCTTCCCAACTTGATCAATAGGTTCAATGCAAATCCAATCAAGATCCTAGCAAGTTATTTTGTGGATATCAACTGTGGAGGCTGAGGTGGGTGGAGGTCAGGAGTTCAACACCAACCTGGCCAACATGGCAAAACTCTGTCTCTACTAAAAATACAAAAATTAGCCAGGTATGGTGGCATGTGCATGTAATCCCAGCTACTCAGGAGGCTGAGGCATGAGAATCACCTGAACTCAGGAGGCAGAGGTTGCAGCGAGCCGCGATTGCACCACTGTACTCCAACTTGAGCCACAGCATGAAACTGTGTCTCCCCTTTCCACTGCCCACCACAAAAAAAAAAAAAAAAAAAAAAAAAGTTTATACAGTGAAGCAAAAGGCTAGATAGCTAACTGTTGAATAAGAATAAAGTTTGAAGGACTGGCACCACTCAGCTTCAAGACATACTTTAAAGCTACACTAATGAAGGCAGTGTGGCATTGGCAAAAGAATAGGCAAAAATAGAGTAATGGAACAGAATAGAGAGTCCAGAAATATACCCACAAATATATAGCCAACCCATCTGTATTAGTCAGAGTTTTCTAGGGGGACAGAACTAATAAAATAGATGTATATATGAAGAGGAGTTTATTAAGGAGTACTGACTCACACAGTGACAAGGTGAAGTCCCACAATAGGCCATTTGCAAGCTGAGGAGCAAGGGAGCCAGTCCAAGTCCCAAAATCTCAAAAGTAGGGAAGCAGGCAGTATAGCCTTTAGTCTGTGGTTGAAGACCCGAGAGCCCCACTGGTCTAAGTCTAAAAGCTGAAGAACTTGAAGTCTGATGTTTGAGGGCAGGAAGCATCCAGTATGGGAGGAAGATGAAGACTGAAAGACTCAGCAAGTCAAGTTCTTCCAACTCTGTCTGCTTTATTCTACCTGCACTGGTAGCTGATTAGATGGTGCCCACCCAGATTGAGGGTGGGTCTGCCTCTCCCAGTCCACTGACTCAAATGGTAATCTCCTTTGGCAACACCCTTGCAGACACACCCAGGAGCAATACCTCGCATCCTTCAATCCAATCGAGTTGACACTCAGTGTTAATCATCACATCATCTTTGATAAAGAAGTAAGGCAATACAGTGGAGCAAAGGTAGTCTTTTCAACAAATGGTCTGAAACAACTGGACTTCCACTTGCAAAAATGTGAACCTAGACACAGATCTTGCACCCTTCACAAAAACTAACTCAAAATGGATCACAGACCTAAATGTAAAAATGCAAAACTATAAAGTTCCTAGAAGATAACATAAGAGAAAGCCTAAATGACCTTGGATACAGAAATGACTTTTTGGATACACTACCAAATGTATAATCCTTCAAAGAAATAATTGATAAACTGGACTTCATTAAAATTAAAAATTGTTGCTTTGTGAAAGGCAATGTCAAGAGAATGAGGAGACAAGCCACGAACTGAAAGAAAATATTTGCAAGACACATCTGATGAGGACTGTTATCCAAAACATACAAAAAACTCTTAGAACTAAAAATAAGAAAATGAACAACTGTGTTAACAAAAAAAAAAATGGGCAAAAGACCTGAACAGACACCTCAACAAAGAAGATATATGGATGCTTGTGAAAAACACATGAAAGATATTCAACATCATATGTCCTTAGGGAATTATAAATTTAAAAAATAGTGAGACACCACTACCTACTAATGAGAATGACCAAAATTCAAAACAGTGACAACAGCAAATGCTGGCAAGGGCGTGGAACAACATGAACTCTCATACATTGCTGGTGGGAATGCAAAATGGTACAGTCACTTTGGATGATCATTTGGCAATTTCTTACAAAACTAAATATACTCTTTACATACAATCCAGCAATTGTGCTCCTTGGTATTTACCCAAAGGAACTGAAAACTTATATCCACAGAAAAGCCTGCACATGGATGTTTATAGCAGCTTTATTTATAATTACCAAGATTTGGAAGCAACGAAAGATGTCTTTCAGTAGGTGAATGGATAAATTAACTTGGGCCATCTGGACAATGGAATATTATTCAGCATTAAAAAAAAAAGAGCTATCAAGCCATGAAAAGCCATGGAGGAAATTTAAATGCATATAACTAATTGAAAGAAGCTAATTTGAAAATAAAACTTATTTACGACTCTAGCTATTTGACATTCTGGAAAGGGTAAAACTGGGGAGATAGTAAAAAGATCAGTTGTTGCCAGAGGTTATCGGGGAGGGAGCAGAGAACAGGTAAAGCACAGAGGATTTTTAGGGTGGTGAAATTATTCTGCATAATGCGATAGTGGAGAATACCTGTCATTTTGTCCAAGCCCCAACATCAAGAATAAACCCTTATGAGGCTGGATATAGTAGCTCCTGTCTGTAATCCTAGTACTTTGGGAGACCAAAACTTTAAGACCAGCTTGGGCAACATGGTGAAACCCTGTCTCTACAAAAAATACAAAAAATTAGCTGGACATGGTGGCACATGCCTGCAGTCCCAGCTACTTGGGAGGCTAAGCTGGGAGGATCATCTGAGCCTGAGAGGTCAAGGCTGCAGTGAGCCGTGACTGTGCCACTGCACTCCAGCCTAGGCAACAGAGTAAGATCTTGTCAAAATAAATAAATAAATAAATAAACCCTAATGTATACTATGGACTTTGTGTGTCAATGGTATGTCAGTGTAGGTTTATTAATTGTAACAAATGTACTACTCTAGTGAGGATGTTGATAATGAAAGAGGAAGAAGTTGTGTGTGTGTGTGTGTGTGTGTGCGCGCGCGCACGTAGACAGAAATATATGGGAACTCTTTGCAATTTTTGCTTAGTTTTTCTGTTAATCTAAAACTTCTCTGAAAAAATAAAGTTTACTAACTTAATAAAACTGACTAGAAAAGTGTATTTAATAAGCACAGAAAAAAATACATTGTTTTGATTACATGTTATAACCAATTTAGGGAAAGTAGGACTCTCCTTGCAAAGCAGCTTTATTTATAATTGCCAAGATTTGGAAGCAACGAAAGATGTCCTTCAGTAGGTGAATCGATAAATAAACTTGGACCATCTGGACAATGGAATATTAGTAGTTCCTCCTACACACTCCATTTTCAAGGTCCCAACTTCCAAAACTTGTATTACTGTCTATTCCTTCCCTAGGTCTAACAAAACAAACTTGGTAAAAATACATGAACAATTTCAGAAATGTAATGTTGTAATATGCACAATAGTTCTGCTGATTTTATTGTTAAGAAACTGTTATCCTTTAGGACTCAACTAGGAAATATCTAACATGACTGAATGGAATTCAACTATTCAACAAACCAAATAGTAACTTAATATTTAGCACCTTTGAGGTCCTTGAATCTAGTCAAAATTAATTTTCTCCTGAAACTGACAGAGATCTCTAAATGGTCTTGATCCAGTCCCAATCCTAAATCATGATTCACTTGTTGATTTGTATGTCATGTAATACAATATATGACATATATATGATGTATATTATATGACATATAATATATGATATGTGACATATATACATAATATACAATATAATATATGACACATATACATAATATATAACATAAATATGACATATATGTCATATAATATTGATTATGTAGTCACAAAAATGCTGACAGAATGCATTCTATTAAATTTCATGAATTGAATGAAAATTTTTGAAGTGAAAAATGTCTTAGGAATCATCTCATAAAACACTTCATTTTACAGATTAGGGAATTGAGTGACAGTGAATTTAGTGACCTGAGAAAGGTGTTCATTAGCAGCAAACCTGAGATTAGAACACAATTTTTCTGACTCCATAAATTAAGACTTAAGTCCATAGAATATACAAAGTGTTGACCTCAAAAGGGAAATGGGAAATATTTGTAGACTTAATACTTTTATCAATCAAAATTTTGAGCAATATTAATTATTAATTTAGCCAAAATGAGTTAATTTATTAACTCAAACTTTCTTGGACTTGATATAGCTCACTTGTCATGGCAGTGCACTATAACACAACCCAAGGAAACAATAAATGTATTGTAGGATGTGATCTCAGTTAGGTCTCTCAAAATAGAAGCTAGCTCTATTTAGAGAGCAGGTATGTTATTGGGGAAAACATACCAACTTTTCACTTTGAGTATACTCCAATGCAGCACTCAATTTCTGATGAAGAAAAGAGAGGAAACATGCTTAATATTTAATAATATGCTGTTTTGTGGTTTCTTCTAAACCTCAATGTGAAGACAATATTTGTTTGTCTTGAGTGATGATTACATTTGGTGCATTATGTTCCATTCAGTACGTAATATATGCCATGTCAAAATCATTAGTGCTATGAGAAAAGGGATAAAACAAAACTATAGTTGTTTACGGTACTAGAGAATAGAAGCAATGTTTTCATAAGGGTATAAATCAGTTTTCACAGATAGAATGCATCTTCACCAGAGACAAGCAAGTAATAACTTATTCCCTTTATTTGAGCTTGTGTCCCTTTGATGACTCTTCCTAAAATGACTAAGATGACTCTTCCTTCAGGTTAAAGAAAGAGCATATTTGAGCGTTTCTTTCATTTCACTCAATTCATTGATTTACTCCCCATCTTATAACAGAGGATTCAAGAATTTTGTTATAATGTTTTCAGACTTCAATCAAAAGCAAGGCTGAAGGCTCCCTACCTTGAACTTCTTTCAAATATTTTGAATCTCCCTGCATGACATTTCTTTCCCTTGCTTAGTCCCCAAAAGCTATTCTAATTTTAAATTTTTCCTGGACAACTCCTCTAAAGAAAAAAACAAATTTATTTTAGAGCTAATACTCACAATGGTGTAAGCACAAACAAGCAGTGTATTGACATTTTTTCTGTAATTACTCCTTATTTCTATTTAAGTTAATATTGACATTTAGGAAGTGTGTTATCAGATCTCAAAAATTAAACTCTAAATGTAAACATTGCTTTTGTCACATGATGAAACGCTAAAACATTTTTCTTGTCACAATCCCTTATCTTGTTGAACTATCAGGCAAATCTTTATATTTTGGTATAAAGAATTTGCACCAAGCATGCAAATAACTTTGAAAAACCATTAGGTGGCAGAAATTGCATATTGATTGACCATTCTTAACATTTAAAATTTCTCATTCCAGCCTCTCCTGCCTTATCCTACTGCTGCCTCTCAGCACTGATGAGGAGAGTGCTGTTGCCTTACAAAAACAGTTACTCTGGGATGATGTGCAGACTCTCATTACACAGCAAGGCACACCAGAGAGGAGGGGCATGATCGTTTTACAAAAAGTGAGATGATTTATGTGAGAGGGATTTGTGATCACAAAATAACATAGTAAAAATGTAAATCCAAGGTACTAAATTACTATTAGGAGTTGTTGAAGCCAGGATAATACACTGGCAGGCAGGAGCACTTATTGCTAGATTCAACCCTGCCACTAACCACTTACATGATTCTGGGAACAACATTTAATTACCCTTTTTTCCTGTGCTTGTATCACTGCGTAAATTAGTCTACCACCAAACATGTTGTGTTATAATTATTTGCCTATGTATCTTTCTCACTTATCAAAATTACATTTTCCTTAAGTATAAGAATCACATTGCACACATTTCTCCATCACTCATGCACAGCTCTGTTCCTGATACAAAGTAAGTGCTAAAAGAACTTCAGTTGATGAATACATTTAACCAGTGTTTGCATCGAAGATCTTATTGCTTAATTTTCATAAAGTCTAGTTAAGACCCCAGGTACAAAGCCTGGTGCCTGTTTTTTTCACATCTGATTTAAAATAATCTGCATAAGAAAGTGAGATAGAGAATATAAGGTGTAAGGGATTATTTTACAGACAAAGCCTCTGTGGAATATCAGCAGCATTCTTACTCAGGGGAGGTATTTTATAAGATCACTGTCAAAGTTAAAACATATGCATGTGAAGCTCCCACTGAAATGGGAGTTACACATGTCAGCGTCTGCCAAATTGAGCCTGCCTTCCCTATTTTTGTCAGGCAACTCACCTCCCACATGAAAACCACCACAAATGCCTGTACATGCTATTTTTAAATGCATTTTTGGGTGTGCTCTTGAGTGAGCACCACTTCTAGCTGTCCATTCCTTGTGATACAGATTTCATCTGGGTCAAGTTGTTGGGTCAGTAAATTTAGAAGAATTCCATGAGAAGTTTTTTGAGCCAATGTCTATGTTTAATAGAAGCATATGTTCTTGGTTCAGGATGTGGCCATACACATGCCAAGGGTTTGTCCTCTTTGTTGGATATGTTTGATAGGTTTGATAATAATGATGTCTAGTATTTATTAAATACTTACTATGACAGGAACTCCTACAAAGCACTTTACAACCATTAGTTCATTTGATCCTTTCATTAACCCTTGAGATATGTACAAAAATCACTATTTTACAGATGAGGAAACGGATGTTCAGAGATGTCAAGTAATTTGTTCGAGGCTATTGGTATGTCTATACAGTAGCTGCTCTGCCATTTAAACACAAGCTATCATTTTCCAGGGCCTGTACACCTAACACTATATGTACTACTCCAGATATATTCACCGTGGAATATCTTATTTCTCTCTGATATCATCATCAACAACAATAACAACAACAAAATTTATGACACTATGAAGGCTCTCAAGTCCTTTGTCATCTGTCATGTCTTTTCTTAAAAGAAAAAAACTGACTTCAGTGCTCAGGGGGACTCTGCTTCCTTTCTGTAAATGGACTTGAAATGGCATATCTCCAACATATGCATCTTTAAAAGGTATAAGTTTGGGAGTTTGGGGAGGCTGTGGAATTATTGAGTTCATTGCTTTTTCTTTCCTTTTTCTCCAGTGAAGACATTAGCCATGATATTATCTGATAAATGCTTTTGCTTTGAATGTAGTTGCTTCTTTAGTAAAAAGCTCAATACGGTGGGGTCTGCATCTCATTAACAGGCCACACCTCCAAATCCCATGTCTATTGAAGGGTGCAAATGTGTACCCATTTAAACTGAAGGTTCTGTGTCATAAAATACAAGAGAAAATCTTTGACTTAGAAGATTTTTTTGAGATGTGTCTTGCTATGTTGCCCGGGCTAGAGTGTAGTGTCTATTCACAGACGCCAACATAGTGCACTACAGCCTTGAGTTCCTGGCCTCAAGGAATCTTTCCACCTCAGCATCCTGAGTAGCTGGACCATTTTGAAGATGGAAGTTGTAAAATGCCCTCACTCACATTTATCCTCATATGATTTACCATCATTAAATCTTTACATAACTCCCCTTGCATATTTATTTTGTGCAGAAAGGTAATCTTACAACCCTGTCAGATTCAATAGGTATTTTTTTCCAAAACCACTCTATGCTAATATCTGTGCCAGATAATATTAGCTACAAAATAGACCCTGAGCAAATGAGCTGATCTATTCAATACAATTGTTTGATAGCATTCATTAGCAAGTATGTTTAATGGAAACAACAGTCTGGAGGTTGCTATAATTAATATTTAGATGTTTAAAACATCTTGAGCTTCTCATAAGACCATTTCTAGCACTGAAAGAAAGGCTCATACAAGCAGAATATGGATTTTTACCATCACGTTTGTTATGGTTAGGGTCACCTGGTTTGCCTGGGACAGTTCATGCTGATACATCTTGCCTTGGTTCAGTTATTAATAGGATCCTATTTCACTTTCAAAATTGCCCTGATTTGGATGACAAGCAATATTATTGTCTTAATATTGGCATGTGTCATAACTCAGACAAGCTCAGGCCTGGGGCACACTGTAACTGAGCAATATGGCTGAAGTGGGGATCAAGAAGGAAACCTCAACAGAATGGGGAATGGATGGGAGAGTGGAAAGATCTCATGGAACTGTAACACACTAAAAAGTCCCAAAGTGGTGCATTTTTGTTCTAGAGGGTGTTACACAAGGTTTAATATGGTGGATGGGACCATCAACAAGCAATTCTCAAAACCAGCCATATGATCTAGTTCTGCTTAGGATAAGACTGAATATGAGCGACTGTGCACAGAACAGTTGGCTGTGGTAGTGATGGCGGACATATACAGGCAGGATCTGTGTGTGTCAGGGCCCCCAAAAGTAGTCTGACTTAAGGCACATCGCAGGCCTGGGAGGGAGACTAGGATGCTAGTTGGAGAACTAAAACATAGACCTTATTTTGTGGATTGGGCAATACAGCAGGAAGTAAGAGAGGGCTGCAATGTGGTGGGTTAATTTCAGGTACACTAGATATTGGGTCCATAACAGAAAGGCCAGTGGCAGATTCAGTCCAGCATTAGTGCTACCTGTCCTACTGATCAGTATTGGCTCAAGAGCCAGATGTGACTGAATGACAGTTAGAAGTCATCATATTAACCACAGATGGAAGGGGGTGGGAAAAGGGTTGTCTAAGTCTCTCTTTTAGAGAACAAGGAACAAATTGAAGAACTAGATTTCAAGCCAGGGTGCTTGATACATATTAGCTGTTTAATAAAAATTTATTGAGTGAATAAATCCCTAAATGGTATGGATTTTACCACTGAGAAAACCCCAAGTGAATAGAACTGTTTGTATAAATGCAAGCCAGAGTCTTTGAAGGGGAATCAAGGTATGGACCAGAAACTCAAGACTCAAGGTCAGGAATGGGATCGCACACAATTGACGGAGGAAGAAGCCAGAAGCAGACTGGGTCACAGGAGGAACAGATGGGAGGACGGTTCATGTCAATGGATGTTACTACCAATGGATAACAGTGGCATCTCTTTGTGGGCCTGCAGATGTATGCAGAGAATGTGTGTCTGTTGCAGATACAGAGTTGAGCTTGGTGATAGGCAAAACTGACTACAGAATAAAGCAGCTTTGTTTTCTGAAAACTGACCCAATTATGAAGTGCACATTGAAAAAAAATAAGAAGCGCTAGAGTAATATCCTGTCTTATGCCAATCTGAAAAATATAATAATGCCAGAAAGACTTTTCTGCCCCCACTAATTCAAGTGTAGTGATTTTAATAAAGATGCTTAGGGAGCTCTAAAAGCTTTAAATCAATATTGCAATTGTACCACTTTCTCCTATGTGTGATTCTTGTCCATGAGGTAAAAAAGACAACACATCATTAAATACTTCCAAAAATAAACTCAATCATTTATTTTATGCAAAATTGTCTTAGTTAAAATAATATGATAGGCAATGATACAATAGTTGAACTTTAAAGGTGATGATTCCTGTGAGATATTAGATTGAGAAACTCTTAATTTATTGGAAAATAAAATGGCTTATCATTTTAAGGAGAATATTTCATTGAAAGATTTGTACCTTGAAGAAAATAATGAATTTGTTCTCTTATAGACATGATATAGACTATATTTTGGTCAATCCTATGGATACTATATCCAAAATCTTTTTCCAGATTAGATTATCACACACAGACATACACACACGCACACACATGCACACACACACACAGTTCTCATAACCAACCTACAAGTCTGTAACCTTCCTTTTATAGATGAGGAGATTGGGATAACTCACCTAAGGCTAACTGGAAGGTACTGGTGCAGGGTTTTAAATCCAGGCCTGACTTAACCTCAAAGCCCACTTTCTTTCTGTAAACCAAACCTCACTATGCCACCTCACTTTATTTTACTTCCTAGCCTGGTTTTATGCATATGCTAGGAACTCAATAAACAATGCTTACTGATCAATATTTATAGGTTTATATAAATAAGCACATTAAATACTATCAAGGTTCCATGTGAGATTAAAATCTACAGGATCCTAAGACTGTAAGTTGCTGGTCTCATGTGTATCCTGTGTATTTGGCATGGAGCAAGCACCCAAACATTTGGTAAAGGAAGGGTGGGAGAGAAAGAGGAGGGAGGAGGAAGAGGAGGAAGGAGGAGGAGTATTGCCTTGGATGTTATATGATTATGAAAAATGGAGAAAGGGGATTTGAAGTATTAGTACTTAAAGGTAAAGGTGATTTTGTAATTATCACCCAATGTGGAAAAGTGGCACCTGAGGCAAAAATCAAGCAATGGAAGAATGTTCCTGGCTCATATGAAGAAAATTGAACACAAAGGGAGAGAGAAACATGTGGAAATCTATAATTTTGAGGATTGAAAGTCTGGAGGGCATTTGGGTGAAAAGAGAAGAGAGAAAAATCAAAGACAGAAGAACATAGAAAACACAGTGTTCCCAAGAGGTGAACTCGGGGACTTGTCAGACATATAACCCAGGTAGAAAAGCAATTCCTCTTTTGTGCTTCCCGCTGTTTCTTCTATCCAGTGTCCATTTCAGTCAACAGAGGTTTTCAAGGGAAACACATAATAGATAAAAGGAAACTTAAAATTTCAAGGATCCTTATGTGCCACTGACAGAAACTTAGAAGGAAAATATCAGAAAGACACAAGTGTAGGATGTGCTGACTCTTGTAGAAATGCTAGCAATATTTTCAGAAGGTTCTGAGTGATCTTTTCCTTAAGCTAAGTCCAGAACAAGAACAACAAAAAAGAGACATGGCCAAGGCTTGGGGCAGGTTGTACATTAACAGATGGTAGAGAAAAGACAAAGCTCAACTGTCTGTTTCATTTTTCTATCAAGAAAGATGATACCTAAACTGGGATTGAATAATAAAGTAAATATTGTTAAGAGGGCACAAAAGACCAACTTAAGTGAAGCAATTATTGAAAATCATTTGCTTCTTTAAATATCGTTAAAACTCCAGGTTCACATGAATCATACCTGAGATTTTTAGAGATATCTCCACTCTATAAGCTTCGAAGTTCATGGCAAAGAGTTTAGGTGCCAGAAGTAGAAAAATGACACTTTTTTAAAAAATTTGAGACAGAGTCTCGCCCTTGTCCAGGTTGGAGTGCAGTGGCATGATTCCGGCTCACTGCAACCTCCACCTCCTGGGTTCAAGTGATTCGGCTGCCTCAGCCTCCCAACTAGCTTGGATTACAGACACCCAGCACCACGCCCAGCTAGGTTTTGCATTTTTAGTAGAGACAGGGTTTTACCATGTTGGCCAGTCTGGTCTTGAACTTCTGACCTCAGGTGATCTGCCTGCCTCAGTCTCTCAAAGTGCTGGGATTATAGGCGTAAGCCACCCCATCTGGCCATGTCACAATTTTTAAAATTTGAATTTTGAAGGGTGGATTTTGGAAATGCAGATCCATGCCTGGCCTAATTCTAGCATAGGTTATTAAATAGATAGACAGTGAGTACTTAGGAAAGCCCATTGCCAAGCCCTTGCTAGCTGGAATATTGACAGTGGAAGGAAAAAGGTGCCTAATGTAATTCTGAGGGGTCTGAGGAGCTATTCTGATTAACAAGCCTGAAAAAAAGGAAATCAAATGTGGAAAGAATCAGAAAATCATTCGGACAAGGGGAAAGAATGGAAAAAAGGATACCAACCAAATACAGAGTAATGAAAGGACTGGGTGAGCTGACGTCATAGACAACAGGAGACGGAAACAGGCAGGACTGGAGAGATGTTGGAGCTAGGCGAAGGCAAGTAGGTATGAAACCCACTGGATCCAGTAAACTGAAGTGGGGTTTGTCAGGACTAAACTATCTCCTCATGGTTTGGTGCCTTTGGAAGCTTCTAACTCAGTACTGCATCTGGGCTACCCAGGAACATATACTCTCTAATGAGCCAGATACCTGAGAGCTCGTCCTCTCAACCCCATTCAGTTCAGAGCACCTTCCAGGTGTTTTCCTTTCTTTGTACAGAAAATCAGTCATACTTTGAAAAGAGAAAGCATTTAATTGATTGTACTATTAGCTGCTTAAGATGCTTGTTGTGGTATAAATGTTTGTGTTCGTGCCCCACCTCCACCATCCTATAATTCATATGTTGAAATCCTAACTCCCAAAGGAGATGATATTATGAGGTGGGGCCTGTCATGGGAGCAGAGCCCTTATAAATCGGATTAGTATCCTTGCAAAAGAGGCCTCAGTGAGACCCCTCCCACCTTCCACCATGTTAGAACACATTGTAGGCACTGTCTGTGAACCAGAAAGCCAGTCCTCATCAGACACTGAACCTGTCGGTGCCGTGATCTTGGACTTCCCAGCCTCCAGAGCTGTGAGAAATAAATTTCTGTTGTTTATAAGCCACCCAGTCTATAGTATGCTGTTATAGCAGCCTGAATGAACTAAGACAATGCTGCCTTACAGAAGCCTTAATTTTTTCATAGTCATCAAACATTAAGTACTTACAAAAGAAAAATGCTTTTCTAAACATTACTGTAGGCAGAAAATGAGTATTGCCGAAGAAGTCCTGCATGGCTAAATACTATTTTTTCTCTATAATTTTAATAAAGGATGTTAGGTAAGAAACAGAATAACATGTTTTCCTTAATTGCAGTGAATGTTGCTTATCATTTTCAGCACCGTTTTTAAAAATGATAACTTGCTCCAGATTAGCTACTCTTGGCAAGACTGTATCAACTATTATGGCTCATATTTCCTGTGTTCAAAGAATTCTTCATTAGAAGAATTTCACTAGAAGTTCAGTTATACGTAATAGAAATTTATATTTCTCTTATGAGAGGTTTGAACAGCATATTTTATGTATGAAAAAGTATTTCCTTCTGACAGTTATATAGTCCATTCTGTTCTTACGTTACCTTTCCTCAGATTTAATTTTCTGTCTACTGTCATGTATTTTTCTCATACTTGAATGTGTTCAGGGTTAGGAATAAAATGGATTTGTTTTTATTCACAGGAAATCTCTTGAATTATAGAACTTTCTATTTGATATTTGCTGCCATTGTATTAACTTCTTGACTATGTAATCAATCATCGATAAGAAAATATATAGTATCGATGATTGGAAGGCGCTTATTCATAAGTTAAATGAACTACCGTTTTTCATGAACTCTGTCTTGCTCTCTGTCTCTGTCTCCTTCCCCCACCCTTTTCTCTCTGTCCCTCCCCTCTTTCCTTCTCCCTGATCCCTACCTCTAATTTTGACACATTTCATTAGTTAAAAATATTTTCCCTATCAATAATAGAAAACACTGTTGTAGTGGCTTAAATAGACTGGAGTTCATTTTTCTCACATAGGAAGAAGTCTGGAGATTGGCAATGCAGGGCCTCTAACAGCTCAGCAGTGTTATCAAGGATCCAAGCTCTTTCTGTCTTACACATAGTGCCATCGTTAGCATGCAAGCATCTATCCTCATGATTACTGCCTCATAGCTTCGCCACCTGAGAGCAGAAATAGAGGGGAGAGAGTGGCAAAAGTCAAGCCTATCCCTTTACAAAAACCTTGTATTCACTTCATTGGCCCTAATTGGGTTGCATTGAAATCCCCAATCACTGGACAGTAACTAGAGAGAAGGAATACAGATGGGACTGGATCAACCAAGCAACATCATCTGCCACACCTATTTCCTCCTAGCACATCCTATAAGTTAGTAAAAGAGTAATTTTAATGATTTCTAACATGTTTTGAATGTTCAGTATGTGCCAAGGATGATAAAAAGTGAATTATATTCATTATTTTATTTAAACCTGATAAAAGTCCATGCAATTATCGTCATTGTTATTATAATTCTCATTTTATAGTTGAGAAGAGAGAGGCTTGGACAGCATAGGGTCATGCAGCTAATGAGTGACAGAGTACACATATGGTCTCCTCTAAAGCCCATGGACTTAGTATTAATTTGACCTCCCAGCTGAGAGATACAATGTGAAAAGTGGGCATGAGTATTGTTTTTCTCCTAAAAACAAAAATGTAAAATTTTTGCATGTAAATCCACTCAGGTAGCCTCCAGATGTAAATGAATAAATGAGATACGAAGAAACGAAAGAAAGGAATAGATGGTTTTCTATGATCAACTATTGTAATCCTATCCCTCTGCCCCACATCTCTTTGAGAGGAGAAACCAAGTGGTTTGAGAAAAAGAATCCTAAGCCTGGGACACAGGGTCTGACTTTGTGTATCTACTTTAATCCTATGAGTTTTGTCAACTTAGGCTGGAGATGTTTAGCACCTGGTTCCCTGCATGTAGTTCTGACATGAATGTTGATTGATATTTTTATTTATGTTACTGGGAAAGAAAAAGTGAAGCATCAAAGATGTATGTTGGAACTTTATTTGTTCATTAGTGAGGTGACTTCTTCGATAAATCAGATAATAAGATTTAAACATCCAAAGAACATTTTCTCGATTTTTTGTGCTATTCACAGTGTAACAACTGTAGACATAAAACATTTTAAATTTAATCATTGTGAACATTTTTCATCACTTTTTAAAGTCTAGACAATCAACAAAGCAACAAATCAAATCCTGATTTCCAAATGTTTCCACCATAGCCAATTTCAAGCTACCAACATCATATCACTGAATGTGGAGTTGTGAGGCATGTGCAGTAAGTAACATACCCTTCTATGGTATTTCTACCATGTAGATACAATAGATGTCAATAACCTCCAGATAATAGTAAAATGTAGCAAAAAAAGAACCTAGGAAGTGATGGGTTTTGCATATCACTTTTAAAATGTATTTATTTACCTATAAATGAATAAAATTTATTTTTTTCTCTGTTAATATTTTCTGTTTTTATTATTTTTAATGGACATATAATAATTGTATGTATGTGTGGAGTACAGTGAATATTTTGATACATGAATACAATGTATAATGATCAAATCAGTGTAATTAGCATATCTATCACATCAAATGTCTGTTAATTTTAAAGTTTATGAGTATAAAATGACTATCCTTTCCCCATTTTATAGCTTTTACTCTGAATTCCACTTAGTTTAATAACAATGTGGGGACTCCTGCTTCTGAGGGTGACACAATTGTCTGATTCAAGTTTTTATCAATTTAATATTTCTGAGGCTCTTTGTTGAGTATGATACAAAAGTACCCACTGCATTTGGCCACAAGAAGTCCATCGGCAACGGTGAATCAGGGGGTTTCAATGGAAATATTGAGACTGCCAAACTTCAGAGTGCTGAGTGCTCCTGGGCTGTGTAGAGCTACTGCAAGCAACTCTTCCCATAATTGTGTCTGTGAAGAGTCTGATGTGAGAATGAGACAGCATGACAGACATAAAAAGAAAACAAATTTGGGGTAGAGGGTGGGGGAAGAGAATAAAGCACCTTTAAATGCTGATGGGAAAAGCCCCAGTATAGAACAACCGTCTTGAAACCTCAGGTGAGAAAGTAGGTAATTTGTGGCCTTAAATCTCTGGAGAAACTTTTGGAAATGGGATCTAGATTGTAATTGGAGGCATTACTTTTATGAAGGAGGAGAGATGCTTCTCCCATCATCCTAATTAGGAGGGTGAACATGACCTTTAGGAACAATGGGAAGCTTGGGGATGAGGTGGCAGGAAGGTACAAGGTGCTTTCTCCTATCTTGTGACTTCTATTTTACCGTGAAATGGGAGGCCAGTTGTCCATTGAAAAACAGAAGGGGTACGATAATACACAAATTTTTAGTGGTATACGTTTGAAATAGTCACTCTGAAAAACAAGAGGTAAATTTAATGAAAGAAAAACAGTCAAATTGTCGCAGATTGCTGGAAAGTCAGGAGAAGGTGAAAATCATGGATTTGAGATCACACTGTTTCATGAAGTTGTGAGATTTCCCCCACTAAAATTTAATTTAATTTTTAATAATAGTTGTATTTAACAACTGGTTAACAAGATTCTTGAAAATGCAAGTGAACTCCAGTATCCAAGTTAGCCTATTTGAGTTACTGTTCCTTATCATGCAATGAAAATTAATATTCTTGCTTTGTCTACCTGTGATTGTTGTGAGAATTACATGAAGTGATCCATTTGGTGAAAGTACTTTGTAATTGGTAAAGCGCTATGTAAATATAACCTCAGGGACAGGAAGAAATGTAGGAAGACAAAGGTCTGCTTTGGAGAAGTGTGTGCTATTTCAAAGACAGTAAATTGAAAATAATTTTTTCAAATTAATTCATAAATTTGAGAGTGAAGACACTTTGCTGGTATGTAGGAAAAGGATGGGAAATGAAGTGAGGACCATGTTGGATTGAAAAAATTGCCACAATTCTTTGCACCTCCTCACATCGAGAGGTTAAATGTGAGCTGATCTTGTGACTTGCTTTGGTCAATAGAATGCAACAGATGCAACATCCAGTGAGTTTTGAGCTTTGTCTTGAAAGGCTCAGCATGCTTCTGTTTATGGCTTCTGGAACCCTATGACAGCTATAGAAAGGAGCCCGGGCTACTCTGTTGGGGGATGAGAGGCTATATGGAAAGGAACCCAACCACCATAGCCGATAGCTCACCAGATCTCAGCTGATTCAGCAGCCAGCTGCAGAAGCACGAGGGAACCCCTGCAGAGACTGGTACAATGGCCCAGTTGAGCTCAGCCCAAATTATTGACCCTTAGACCTATGAGTTGAATAAATGGTGTTGCTTTAACTCACTAAAAGTTGAGGTGGTTATTACAGAGCAAAAATCGACATGGCCCTATAATGTTCAAGAGTTTATACTGGGTTCTTCCTGTTATTTGGTCCCAATTAATCTTTATGAGTCTTGTGAGTATGTATTTTTAATCATATTTTAATTCTTAAAGGACACTGGTTAGAGGAATATGGTAACTGTCAAATTGAAGGGTATATGGAAGGGTATATATAATTTGTATAAAGACTATCACACTACCTGACTTCAAACTATACTATAATGCCACAGTAACCAAAACAACTTGGTACTGGTACAAAAACAGACACATAGAAAAATGGAACAGAGTAGAAAACTTAGAAATAAAGCCACACACCTGAGACCATCTGATCTTTGACAAGGCCAATAAAAACAAGCAATGGGGAGAGGATTCCCTATTCAGTAAATGGTGCCTGAATAACTGGCTAGCCATATGCAGAAGACTGCAGCTGGATCCCTACCTTTCATCAGATATAAAAATTACCTCAAAATGGATTAAAGATTTAATACCTCAAAGTATGAAAATCCTGGAAGACAACGTAGGAAAAATTCTTCTTGACATCAGCCTTGGCAAAGAAGTTTTGGCTAAGTTCCTAAAAGCAAATGCAACAAAACCAAAAATAGACAAGTGGGACCTACTTAAACTGAAGAGCTTCTGCACAGCCAAAGGAACTATCAACAAAGCAAACAGATAACCTACAGAATGGGAGAAGATATTCGCAAACTATGCATCCAACAAAGGACCAATATCCAGAATCTATAGGGAACTTAAATAAATAAACAAGCAATCATAATAATAATAACCCCATTAAAAAGTGGGCAAAGGACATGAACAGACACTTCTCAAAAGAAGATATACAAGTAGCCAACACACATGAAAAAATGCCCAGCATCACTAATCATTAGAGAAATGGAAATCAAAACCACAATGAGATACCATCTCATACCAATCAGAGGCTGTGAAGAAAAGGGAATGCTTATATCCTGTTGTGGGAATGTAAATTAATCCAGCCACTGTGGAAAGCAGTCTGGAGATATCTCAAATAATTTAGAACTATCATTTGACCCTGCAATCCCATTACGGGGTATATACCCAAAAGAAAATAAATCATTCTACCAAAAAGACACCTGCACTCATATGCTAATTGCTGCACTATTCACGATAGCAAAGACAGGGAATCAACCCAGGTGTCCATCAAAGTGTGGTACATATACACAATGGAATACTATACAGGCATAAAAAAATAACAAAATCATGTCCTTTGTAGCAACATGGAGGGAGATGGAGGCCATAATCCCAAGCAAATTAATGCAGAAACAGAAAACTAAAATACCTCATGTTCTTACTTATAAATGGGAGCTAAGCATTGAGCACTCATAGACATAAATATGAGAACAATAGTCACTATGGACTATTAGAGGGTTCGGGGAGGTGTTTAAGAACTACTTGTTGGGTACTATGCTCACTGACTGGGTGATGGGATCTGTACTCCAAACTTCAGCATCATGCAATATTCCCATGCAACAAATCTGCACACATACCACCTGTATCTAAAATAAAAGTTGAATTTTTTTTAAAAAAAGAATATTCACAGAAGATGTATTACAGTTAAAATTGGTATGTGGAAAAGATTTGAGAGATGAGACATAAGGAAGTCTATTTTTGTTGAGTAATTAGTACATGTTTACTTTCATAACTGTAAAATTTGGATCACTTGAACACATGGAAAATATACTGTGTAATCCCCATACTTAAATTTTAAAATAAAGGCGAGTATTTAGAGGAATCAATTTTCTTCACAAACAGTCCGCGACTGTATCTGACAGTCACTACTAGTTATTCTACAATAACGCTCAATGCTTTTTAAAGTTGAATGTCTTTTCTGAATTTCACAAAGCTAGTTTAAATTCAAGACTACTGATACAGTGACAATTAATATTTATTGCATGTGGCCAAGATATACTATAACTCCTTAATTTGAACTAATACATTAATAGAGAAGTTTAAAGCTCTCTAAATTATACATACACATATGAACTTTTAAGTAATGAATTGATATATATGAAATTAATTTAATCTTAAAATTAGAAAAAAATCTGCAATGTCTTTACTTACACAAACCTTAGTTTTTATTAAGGCACTGAATATAAAAACGCTGAATTTCAATTATTTCTCCAACTCCCCATCATTCTTAAGATATTCTCATTTCTTAGCTTACACACACACACACACACACACACACACACACGTACATATTGTCCTGGATGAGTTATAAAATAGGACATCCTGGTAAGAGTGTCTGCATACAGCAAGAAACTGCTTACTACCTGACTATTATTATCCGCTTTACTTCTTTATGAAAGAAGATTATTTTGGGACCAGCTCCTAAAAGTCATAGGGAAACCACCAGAATTATTTGCACATTTCTTTGCAAAAGAATTGCAGAAAGTATAAAGCTTATTCTAAAGATCCAGTATTGGTCACAGGCAAATCATGAAGAGGGTCTCATTTGTCTTTGAGGCCCCCATTCCCTTCTTCCTCTGCTGCTTTTCCAGCATCCTCATCTTCCCTTCTCACTACCAACGCTTTATTTATTATTATTATTATTATTATTATTATTATATTATTATTATTATTATTTTGAGGTGGAGTCTCTCTCTGTCTCCCAGGCTAGAGTGCAGGGGCGCAATCTTGGCTCACTGCAAGCTCCGCCTCCCAGATTCACGCCATTCTCCTGCCTCAACCCGCGGAGTAGCTGGGACTACAGGCGCCCGCCACCACGCCCGGCTAATTTTTTTTGTATTTTTAGTAGAGAGGGGGTTTCGCCGTGTTAGCCAGAATGGTCTGGATCTCCTGACCTAATGATTCGCCCGCCTCGGTCTCCCAAAGTGCTAGGATTACAGGCGTGAACCACCTCGCCCGGCCTCAAGTCTTTATTATATTACCCATTCTAACAAGTATTTGCATTTTTATAAGGACCAAATCCTTAAAGTAAATGGATAAAATTTTATTGCAAGAAATTCTCGAGTGTGTGTGTGTGTGTGTGTGTGTGTGTGTGTGTGCAAATAGGAGTATATGGATCATTGTAACATCATATCACAGGGCAAGTGATCTGTTTCATGTATGCAGATTTGGATCTTCAGTGCTCTAAACACTGAGATTATATTGCCCTTCCTCCCATTTGCTATTTAAAATAAAAACAATATTAAACTATAAAATAAATGCAAGGAGTTCAGCAAAGGTCTGGCTTTTCTAATGGCGTTTCCTTGAATTTATTTTAATATTAATTTGAAATGTTTTCAAACATACTGATTTTTTTTTTTCACTGTCTTTGGGCCTCTGCTTACCTCTGAAGCCATAAACCAGATGCTGCCTGTTGGTGACCCAGCAAAGCATGCATGGTGAGGTCTTTTCTGCTATGATGAAAGCTAGCTTTCTAGGAAAAGTAATAGTGAGACAGCCTTATCAAGGGTCATTTGACATGGGTACAAAATACTGATGTCTTTTTAGTACATTTATAAATTGCTAAGTATTTAGAAAGATCCTCTTTAGGGTTAATTAGCCCCCCCAAAAACTGTATATAAATTCATACAACATCAAGAAGGATGATAGCAGTAATACCTCTTGGGTACCTGGGCTTCTTTCTTATTCTCCATGCTTCTTCATGACCTAACTCTTTCACTGCTCCCAGCTCCTGAGTCAATACTATCTACCTCATCCCTCTCCTGGTGGGATTTGACTAAATCCCTAAACTTCTGTCCGGGTCTTACAGTTGCAATTGCCTATTGTAGTATTGTCTTAGAGGGTTCAAGATAAATCAGGCAGAGGTAGAGCAAAGTCTGGCTGCACAGCAGGGTCTGTACCAAATAAATCATGTGATAGGAGACAAACAGGTTTGGCGTGCCCGAGAATCTGGCTGGGGTGAAGAAAGAGCCTAAAGTGATGAGTTCCACCAGCAAAATGCCTGCCCTTCACCTTCTGCCCTATTTCAATCTGAGTAAACTACCATGACTCACTAAGAAAAAAAGAAAACAAAGGCCCCAAATACAGTAGTCAGATCCCTCTGAGTTATCAGTTCTGACATTCTGAACCATGCCGGGGGCATTTATACAAAAATGAGTCATTTTATTTTTGAATACGTTTTTTGTCATTTTATTTCAAATTAATACACAGTAATTGTAGAAAATTAGAAAAATGCAAATAAATAAAAGGAAGAAATCAGAATCTCAAATATACTACTCACATATAAGTATTGTTAATATAAAATAATTTTGTGGTGTCTATACACTGTGGACCTGTGTAATGCATGTTATCTATCTATCTTTAAAATGAAGTCAAACTGTACAAACCATTGGAAGTTTGCCTTTTTTCGTGCAACAATATGTTGTGGATATGTTTAACAGAATCATTTTCAAGTGATTTTCCTTTACCCTTTTCTTTTCATAGAATGATCTGACATCTCTTTAATCTTGTACGTTCAGTCATTTTGAATCATCTGATATCGTTGTTTTAAAGTATGCTTTCTATAGCCTCATATTAAGTCCAATTTTTATATAAAGAATTTTAACTGAGAAATTAAGGCAGGCAAAGAAAGCAAAAGAAAAATGACTAAGATGAGAGAAGTGTTGACTTAAAACAAAATAGTTAATACATTTTGAAGTTTTTTTCCTGAGTTTTAAATGAAAACAAACCACTCCAATTTCCAACTTGTCCCAGAGCTCTTGAGACATATATGTCTATTCAACTTAAATTATTATAAATTGCTATCATACATGTATTCTTATGGATAAAACATGCGGTAAGTTTCTACAAGTGAATCATTCTGTGAAAATACAGGCCCAAGTAACATAGTTCAACATGATTCCCCAAATTACTTTGTGATTCTAAATTTCATGGTTTTTCACAGCACACTGAATGTGTTCAGTCCCATTCTGTGAGTGTACCACTGTGAGGTTCTTTACAGATGTCCCTAAACAAAAGGTCTCTCAAGCTGCTTTTCCCCCTTATCTGAAGACATCTATCCTGACAAGGGGACCCCCTACCTTACAGTGTGCAATTACTATGTTAAGATTCCTGTCTAAATTATCTTTTTCTTATCATCTAAAGAGATATCCTTTAACTCTTAGATAATGAATGTTTTCCTTGCGTAATATAATCTTGATTTCAATAGTTCCAGACTCTTCTGGTGGATTCACCTGTTCAGCAGTTGTGGTACATCGCTTTACTGCTTTACAGGATTTAAACTGGGTTATTCATTTCTTATATACGTGGCTGGTTCTGGGTCCCTTGTAGCAAAATGATGTATCCAGTTTAAAACTAAACACAAAGATTTGATAACTTCTCATTGCTTCTGAGCATGTGAATTCTGTGGTTCAGCCATGTAAAGATAATTTTAAAATCAGAATTAATTTAAACTTGCAGGTGAGCACATGGCTGCTGCATTCATACAATTTCTGCTTGAATGACCTGTGCTTTTGATGTTCTTTGATTCTCTTTATAAATCCTTATTTTTCTTTCCCTTCGTGATCTATTCAGTTTTTGAATCCATGTAACTGGAGAAGCAGTTTTAACGGAATCATCAGCAGTTTTTGCTAATATTTCTCAGTTTTGTAGCCAGGGAGTCATTTCTCTCAGTTCATCTTTATTTCCTCCTGAGCCTTGAGCATACTCTACTTCTCCTGAGGAGTGATTTTCAGGAGTATGATTTGCCCCCTGAGAAGGATTTCAGTGATTTTGTAGAGGAATGAACAGTATAAAGACTTCTTTGCTTTAGCTGTGTAGCAGCCATTTTCCTCCCTTAAAAGTTAAACCATCTCTTTTCCTTTTCCTACTCTGGTATGTTCTCCCACATCAACTCTTTTTTAAAAATTAACATTTAGAGCCACACCAGGTTGCTAAGAGTACATAGCATGCCATCGCGTTCCAGGGCCACCATGGCCTCTGCTCCTCCTGAGATCATGATCCCTATAGAGTCCTCCCAGATGGGTCTCTTATTTTCCTTACCTTTTTCCTTGAGGGCTCTGGAAGCATATATCTTTTCATTTAAGACCATTTATATCCAGAAACCAAGCTTTAGTGCTTAGTCTTCAGCTGACTTTAGTCTTCCATGATTTCTGTTTCAAAGCTAGGGTTTTCTGGTGTTTGATTTTGTTTTCTCTTTGTTCTGAAACGTCCAACATTCCTCTCCCCTGCATTGTATCAGGACATAAAATTGATGCCTATCAAACCCTCAGTATAAGAGTCTGTAGTATGTCACATTCATATAAGTACATCTGTGCTTATTTATCATGCATAAACATGTTAAATGATTTTTATCTTTGCAAAAGGTAGCATTAGTGTTCCCTGAAGCCAGGTCACGTGGAGCAGAATAGGTATAAATTCAGTAAACATAAATCCCGTGTTTTTTTCTTATGTTTTCAAGTCAATATTTTTCTATACACATATTTGCTTACGTGTTTAGAAGTTTACTTGATGATTAGGGTTGTGATGAATGATTCCATCCTTAGACCTAAAAAACTTGTTAAATTAACTTTTTGGTTCATATGGTGCACTCTAGTGGGGTCTACTTGAATTACAAACTGTCCTGTTCCCAGCTCCTTCCATCATTTTTGAAGATTGGGGAATTATTGGAGAGGCAGAAATTAGCTAAAAATATACTGTGGCATAATACGTATCATTTAAAAACTGGTTAACTCTTCTGAATAAAAGAAACATAGATCCAGAAAGGAGGTGGAGGTATCCCGTTCTTTCTATTGCCTCTAATGAGCACTTCACCTAAGTCAATCCAGAAGATAGATTTCTACCCTAAGCAGATGTCTGAAGGAGAGAAGTAAATCATGCAACATAACTATTTTGTGTTTACTTTGAAAAGGTTTCAAATCGATGTTAAACATCATTATCATCAAATATTTACAGAGCATGAGTTTAAAAGTATACGAGATGCTATGATTAATTTTTCCTGGCCTACTACATGCATTGTAACTACTGACAAGCCAGTACATACAAGTGTATCTTTACATTTAATTGGAAAATCAAAACATAATTTTTTTTTGAGACAGAATCTCACTGTATCACCGAGGCTGGAGTGCAGTGGTGTGATCATAGCTCATTGTAAGCTCAAACTCCTGTCCTACTGCCTCAGCCTTCCAAGTAGCTTGGACTATAGGTGCGTGCCACCATTCTGCTTTCCCTGGACTAATTTTTAAATTTTTTATAGAGATGGGGCCTCACTTTGTTTCCCAGGCTTCAAGCAATCCTCCTGCCTCAGCTTCCCAAAGAACTGGGATTACAAGCATGAGCCACTGGGCTGGGCCCCTAAAATAGAACTCATAGGATGAGGTGTGTATTAGTCTGTCTCACCCTGCTAATAAAGACATACCTGAGACTGGGTAATTTACAAAGGAAAGAGGTTTAATGGACTCACCTCATGATTGTGAGGACGCCTCACAATCATGGCAGAAGCGAATGAGGAGCAAAGTCACATCTTACATGGTGGCAGGCAAGAGAGCTTGTGCAGGGGAACTCCCACTTATCAAACCATCAGATCTCTTGAGACTTATTCACTAATATGGGAACACTATGGGGGAAACCACCCCCATGATTCAACTATCTCCACCTGGCCTTGCCCTTGACACATGGGGATTATTACAACTCAAAGTGAGATTTGAGTGGGAACACAACCAAACCATATCAAAGTGATAACATAACACTGTGCAAAATAGCCATATTCTGCCAATAATGTTGGAGACCAGAGATAGTCTTCACGGAAAATTTCTAGTCCATTTTCCTTTAATATAGCACATTTTCATTTCTATGTGATTTTTTTAAAAAGAAAATCCAATAGACAATGTAGATATGAGGCTGTGCAATGTTGAAAGCAGAGAGGACTGAGAATTAAGAGATCTGGATTCTAGATTGGTGTGCTTTCACCAGCCAGCTTGGAGACTGGGCAAGCCGATGAACAGCCTGGTCTTCCACTTTTTCATCTATAAGACTAGGAGGTTAGCCAAACATTTCTTCATTGGTTGGTTCATTAGTTGATGCTAACTATGACATTGCATTATTCACAAGTAGAAACACTATTTTTCACGGTCCCTGAAAATCTGTGAGAAATTTAGCGTACTTTAACATTCGTATTAAAGTCTTGTCCTCAGGAGAAGGTTGTATTAATAGTTAATACTAGCTGTTTGTAACGTAATTCAGGCAAATAAGAATCATAGAAGAATGTTCTTTGAACATTCCCATTTGTTTGTAATGTTTACATTCTCTTGGATCACTAGAACTCAGTAGTTATGAAAGGCTTGTAGTACTCATAACAGAGAGGAATGCTTAATTGCATGATAGGCACTTTTTCTTTTTGATAAGAAAATTTGGATACAGATAGACTTCATCAAAGTCTGTATATATCCTTCAGTTTGGCATGCATGGGAAATCATTATTCACATGTTCTTCTCATAATTATTATTAAACCTATATTAATATAAAATATAATAAAGATTTTTATATATGACTTTAAATATCTCGATATGCCTAAGGTTTTACATTAGGCCATAATAAAATGTGTGGATTCTGAATAATAATTTCTGGTTGTTACTTAAAATTTATACAGAAATATATTCTGCTAAATGAAACAAAGTTGAGGCAAGTATCAATGGCATGAGAGCTTCCTTGAGAAATGATTAAGTCCATCACTTTGCCCACCACTAAACCTATGTGCTACATTATCTGAAGAGAAAGAGATACTGATCTATTTTTAAATTCCCCATTCTGGTAGATTCCTCAGTCCTCCTGAGTAATGCCCACGTTCCTGTGTCTGCCTCTTCAGATTCCTGCCTCCTCCTCAGGATACGGTGGTAACTATGTCAGCATTTAAAGGTTGAAAAATTAAATATCATAGGGTACATAATTTATGCCACAAATTAATCCCCATTTCATTCACATATTCCATTGGTTCTCTGTTTTGTTTTTATCTTGCCATGATTATCAAGTAAATGTAGTTAAATAATATATTCACCTTCTGCCATTTAAAAAATAATAGCTGTTAGTGCTTAGTAGGTACTGGGCAGTATGTAAACGCCAAGGTTAGAGTCAAGTAATTATTTTAAGATCTAAACTTCTTCTTTTTTTGGTTTTATTAATGTCCCTAATTCCACAAAATGAATTCTGTGGTAAACAACTTAATAAACTACTACCAAACTAAACAGTTGATTCAGTCAATATAGTGACAACATGTAGTCAAGATTTAAACAAAATTCTATTCAACAGCAAAGTCAGTTAAGAAACAAGAAAACAACACTAATAAAACTATATTTGGCTTCACGTCAAACCAAGTATTTTGTTATAGCATAATACAATTCTTGTTAGTTTCTCACATATACATAAAGCAAATTTTTAAAAATCACCAAAATGTTGAAATATTATTCACCCAAGATTGGTAAGGTATTTGTCCCTGATGCTAATCAAATGTACTGAAGTCATGATATATAATGTAAACTTACTACAAAAGCTTTAATCATTTATGTTACAGTGTTACATTAAGGCACAAGCCAAGAGCAATCGAAGAATTTGCCATATAGAGACCCAGATCAAGTTTCTGCATTTAATGAGCTACAAATGGACACTATATTTAGCTAATGTCTCAGAGCAGTAATTCAGTCATTACCTCTATCTTGTAAAAAGATTGTTGGAAACGAGTCATTTTAAAAGCTGTTAAAATATCCTAACTTGATGCATTCATTCTAAAAATGGATACTATATAGATTAGTGCAGGAAATATATAAATACTATAAGAGGATTCACTTCCCCAGAAATTCACATATAGTCCATCTCAGGGGAAAAAAGTTGATCCCAATCCAGTAACAATTACCTCCTATAAATTTATCTGTCATAAGTTATTTCCCATCATCTTGGTATGTTCAGACTCTATAAATAAATTCACAGTCAGAAATGTCACACTAAGGCTGGGCACCATGGCTCACGCCTGTAATCTCAGCACTTTGGATGGCCAAGATGGGAGGATCTCTTGAGCCCAGGAGTTCAAGACCAGCCTGGGCAACATAGCAAGACCCCATCTCTACAAAAGTTAAAAAAAATTATCCAGGTCTGGTGTTGCGCACCTGTAGTCGCAGCTACTCAGGAGGCTGAGGTGGGAGGATCCCTTGAGCCCAGGAATTCAAGGCTGCAGCGAGCTATGATTATACCACTGCAGTTAAGCCTGGGCAACTGAATGACACCTGTTTCAAAAAAAATAAAAACATAGAAATATCACACTATGGCATTCTGGCTGACATTTGATCTGGCTAAAACAATGAAATATAATCAGATTTTAAAACTTGTTCTCCTCTGAAAATGTTGAAGAACTCAGAAAGAATAATCACATCCACTTTCATGAAATATTCTAGTATCAGATGCATAAAGTGCTAAAAGCACCTTTCTAGAGGCAGAAGCATATAATACAATGAAAGACCTTGGAGGGAATATATTTATACACATCAAGGAATCTCATTCTAGAAGAGCATGAATTTGCTTGAGTTGTTTTCTTCCTGTTACATAAGAGCATGGGAGTCAGCCAATGGACGTCTTGCCACAGAGAATCGACAGATGCTTGCAGAGTAAAAGTGGGAAACAGCCAGAAAGTCCAAATTAGCAAACTTCATATTGACTATGGACAAAAGATTTGCTTTAATGAAAGATATTCAACTAGTTTTCCAGTTTTGACATAGGCCTTATGACTTTATAAACACATTTTATTATTTATTTCTTTAAGGTTTTTAAATAGCAATCCATATTCTTGTTTTCATAGGTGCAGTGTTGTATTTCATTGTACACCAGTAAATGAACTGCAATATGTGGCCAGAAATACTGAATATTTCAATATTATAGGCATAGCATTGTTGTTTTTAAGATGCAGTGAGAAATCTGAGCATTTACATGGGAATAGTCTGTTAGAAAAATTTGTTAAGAAAAAAGAAATAAAATTAATATAAATTTTCCTGCAAATAATTATTACTTTGAAACACTATATTTCATGTCCTTAACATTCCTCATCTTGTTCTAGTTATCAGCCTCTTTCTACCTTACCATGTATTGTGATAGGGCACAGACTCTGAAATTTGACAGGTCTGCCTTCAAATCCAGCTCCACTACTTGCTTGCAGCGTGATCTTGGAAACTGAGCCTCAGTTCCATCATTTATACAAGTATAATAAATTTAATTTAAATGATGTTCTGAGGATGAAATCAGAAAATAATGCTTGCCACACTTAGTAGGTAGGGGTATGGTGGCTGTTTCTTCCTTTCAAATCTCCCTTCTACCCTCAAAATAACAAAACAATAAAACCTGGGCACATCATGAGTATATTCTCGTTTTTGGTGATGTAAAGCTTAAGAATACAAAATTAGTTTTAAAAATATACATTTAGAGGAGAAAATCATAACAAATTACACATTTTTAAAAAACTGATTAAAAAATGAAACATCATACATTTTGATCACTTCATCTGTCAGCAATTTTGTAAGAGCATTTTTCTATATTGAAAAAAAATCAGACTTTTTTCCCAGCATGGTTCATTGAATTTTGGTTTTTAATACGTCTAGTCTGCACATTATTTTTCAGGATCATAACTGGTTATTGATAATGGCAGGTTAAATTTTAGAATTGTTGCCAATTTTAGAAGATTATTTATCAAATTTATTTAATTATACATTTCGAGATTTGGAAGAGTTTCAAGTTTTCTCTAGTGAAAAATTTTAAATAACTTTTAAATTGGTAACAATGGACCAACTTTTTATTGATATCGTCCTGTCCTGATGTTGGACAGAATAAACGGTAGTATTTCTAGAAACTGTTCTTACACCTGGTCAGCCAGCAATTTATACCCAGATGTGACTTTGTACACCATTAAATACAAACAAAATATATCTTCAATTCAACAGTCCCTTCATAGCACCTCATACTAAAAAGGAAAAGTTACAGTAAAGAGAAAATTGTCTTACTGCCAACTGCAGTTAAAATACCTTGCTATTGTAAAGTGTACAAAACATACGACTGCATGAATATATGGTCAGGGTCCTGCCCAGGGCCTTGAAAGGAGTCTGTGTAAGTGAGAGGCCCTGAAGCATAAGCTTCATTAGTGTCATCTAAAATTCTTGCTTCTCATTTCTTTTCATTGTTTCTCTTCACTCAAATTCAAGTCACTTCTCTGCTTCCACTCCCTACATTCTGACGACATTGAAATTGCTCTCTTGAATGCATTGACATTCAACTGCTTTTCCTCAATTCTGGTCCAACTTGGTCTTATCACATATTAGGTCATTGATCACATGCTCCTTGAAACTCCTCCTTCCTTTTGTTTTCTGGTGACTCCTTAGTTCCCTATTTGCCTTGTAGCCTTGCAGCCTTCCTTCTTTACTCTTTCCTGGCTTGTCTTTCTCTTTCACCTCCCACCTTATATGGATCCCTATAGTTCTTTTCTCTGCCTTCTATACTCATCGTCCTGTGAACTCCAGAGAGAACTCTCAGCTGTCATGGCTGTAGTTGTGATCTCTACCTGGATGATTTCTAAATCTCTAATTCTCATCTTAACTTTTTTGGATTGCTCCAATTTCATTTTCCCATCCATTTGAAGAACAGGCCTCTTCAATGTCTCATCACCACCTTAAAAATCAGATGTTCAAAACCTACTTCATCCTCATTCACCCCAATTTACCCCATGTGTACTATGCCATTTGTAACTACCTAATTATTTATTGGTCTCTGATTAGGTCATCTCCTAAAATTCTATATAAGTTTATGAAGGCTTAGAAATGTATCCTCCTCTCCCTTCCTGCCCCTCTTCTCCTTCTCCTTCTCCTCCTTCTCTTCTTCCTTTGACCCCTAGATAGTGCTGGTTATACAATTGATATTCAGTAAACATGTGCAGATTAAATAATATTTTCTAGAATGTTGAGAAAAATTCTTGCAAAGAAATAGATCATTTTCATCCTTTTTTAAAAAAATTGACTTTGCAAGCTTAATACCTTTTAAACTTTCAGGAAATCTTAAAACATGGGAAAATAAGGAGAAAATCACTAAGATTTATGAAAATAATGACACATGCACAATGCTCCAATTGTTTGGTCCTTCATTAAGATGAGAAAATCTGTCAAACATTACCATCTGCCATCCAAAGAATTACAAAATTTAAAAACACACTCAAATTAAGTCAATTAATGACTCACAACAGGGATACAGGTTTGAAAGACAACACATTATATAATGAGTAATAAAGTATAAAACAATAGCAAGGTAGAGAAGAAAGAAGAGAAGAAGAGGAGAAGGGAATGGAGGACCGATGGTGATTACCCAGTTGCCATGTCACTGCCAAGACAAGAAGATGGGAGGGAGAGGATGACTAAATTACTCTCTGCCCTCATCATTAGCAACCCACTGTTGCTGAAAGTCAGGAAAGTGTTCAATTTCAGGAAGAGTTCTTGTGCTTCAATAATATGATGCTGTTTCATTTCTTAGTTAAATCTTCCATCAATGGTGGGGGGCAAAATGGAAAGGTTGGGAAGCCCCTAATTTACTCACAGAAACGTAGTTACATCCAAACAAAAGTGTCTGATCCATGGTTGTTCATATTTTCTCGGGAAATAACCCAGCCCTGAAAAAGAAAAATGCTTCTGAAAAGAACTGGATATTGATACTGCATAACCCAAAGTGGACAGTAAAAACAATGAAAGTAATAGCTACCCTCTATTGAGTTCTTAAGATGTGCCAGACACCTTTAAGTGCTGTATACAGTTACTATTTCATTGATCCACACAGAAAGTCTATGAATTAGGAATGATTATTATCCTAATATGACAGATGAGGAAAGTAAGGCACAGAGAAGTTAAGCAATTTGCCCAAGGTTACACAGTCTGAAAGTTTCAGAACCAGGATATGAACCCAGGCAATCTGACTTCAGACTTCACATCTTAGTGAATAAACTTTCATTCTTATTCTATGCTGATATACTATGGTGTATTTTAATGTATTTTAGGTGATTTTATTATTATATAGGCAGAATAAGATGAATTAGCTGTATTATTAAAATACCAATAAAGCCCTCAAAATTCATAAAAGTAGGTATAACTATTACAATCACTTCAACTTTAATAAAGGAAACTGAAGCATAAAGGAACTATAACTGAAAACAATGTAAAATACTGACATACTTAGGAATTTATCATTTTTGTCTCCTAAGCAATCTCAGTTTGTATACCGCTTTACAAATAAGTTAAAAACTTTAATAAGCTATGGTTTTGTCTATTTTGAAATTTAGCTCATTGTTGAAAATGAAAAAAATAGAAAGTATTTATTTTCTACTGTTACAGAAAATCTAAATAGGCAAATTCTATGTAGTACCTAAATTTAGAAGGTTTCTAAAGGATTTATGAGATTTTAAAGTGACTAGGAGCACCTGCCACAAGCTATCGTTAAAAGGTTTCCTTTTAGGCTGGACATGATGGCTCACCCCTGTAATCCTCCCAAACACTTTAGAAGGCGGAGGTTGGTGGATTGCTTGAGCCCAGGAGTTTGAGATCAGCCTGGGCATATGGCAAAACCCCTTCTCTACGAAAAAATATATAAATTAGCCAGGCAAGGTGGCAGGCACCCATAGTCCCAACTACTCAAGGGCTGAGGTAGGAGAACCTGAGTCTGGGAGGTCGAAGTTGCAGTGAGCCATAATTGCACCATTGCACATCCCAGACAACAGAGGGAGGCCCTGTCTCAAAAAGAAAAAAAGTTTCCTTTTAATTCCCTTTAAATTAAACTAAAACTAATATATAATAAGCCAAATTGCTGATGATCTCCTATCTTAGTTTGGCCTCCTGCAGACACAGACCCTGAGATGAGGATTCAAGTGCAACCAGTTTGTTTGGGCGGAGGAGTGAGGAAATGAGACAAGGAGGGAGGGCAGCAACAAAGGATGTGGTATGAAGTCTGCTATCACCATGTGTGAGTGGGGCCTAATCCCACTGGGCAAATCCTGGTATATACCATGTTCCTCAGAAGAGCGAGGGAGCTGGGACATTTACACACTAACTCCCATCAGCCCATTCCTTCAGGCATTGCACGAGGGCTGCTCTGGTGAGGGGCAACAATGCCGCCATTTGTCAAATCTGCCATATGGAGGGCAGAGTGAGCTCCAATAGCAAGAGAAAGCCCTTGGTGCAGGTGCTGGTGATGGGACATCCAGGAACATATGCTACACTTCTCCTCTGTGCTACTTTCCACTGTAAAAGGGACTATTTTTTCTATAAATTTTTACATTCAAACATCATCTACTCTTGGAAATAAGAAAATAAAAGATCAAATTATCCAACAATTAAACTTTTTTATCATGTTAGTTTATGTGAGGGCTTCACAGAAGCAATGCCTAGACTCCCTGTTTCAAGCTGCTCTGGATGATTAAACACATGGTGTCTTGTACAGAACAGTGGAGGAGGAGTTAGCAGGAAGATGTATGCCAGAAGCAAAATACACTGAGTGTATCCCTTATTGAAGATATCAGGACCAGGTGCCATGGCTCATACCTGTAATCCCAGCACTCTGGGAGGCTGAGGAGGGTGGGTTACTTGAGGCCAGGAGTTCAAGACCAACTGGGCCAAAATGGTGAAACCCCGTCTCTACTAAAAATACAAACATTAGTCTGACGTGGTGGCATGCACCTGTGGTTCCAGCTACTTGGGAGGCTGAGGAAGGAGAATCACTTGAACCTGAGAGACAGAGGTTGCAATGAGCTGAGATCACACCACTACACTCTAGCCTAGGCAACAGAGCAAGACTCTGCATAAAATGTGCGTATATACACACACACACACACACACACACACATTTACATCAGGATGCAGTCTGGAAAGTTTCTTCCTCTTCTAGCCCTTAGGTAAAATGATTGTTACTGTTTTGGATCTCATGGTCATCACAGGAAGCCATTTATCCTTCTTACTTTATCTATTGATGAACCCTAAAGTTCCGTGGGCCTTCAAATCCCATATTTATGAGGCAAGGGGATTTGCAGTCCTGAGAGAGGCCAAGTGGCTTATCATTGGTCTTAAACTGAGTTGATGATTTAACTTGAGCAGAGCTGACTCCATATCTGGTCATGGAGATGGGAAGATTTGGAGTAAGAAACCTGCTCCAGCTCACCCACTGTCCTCTAAGATATACGCATTGCCATCCCCACTTGCCTTCAAATTTGTCTCATTCTTTCCTTTCTTTCACATAAACGTTCCCAAATTGGCCAAATGGCCAAATGACCAAATAGATGTTTTTCTTCTTTAGTGTTCTTGCTTCCTTGTGACTGTAGGTTAGGAGTTGCATGTACTTCTTCAGGAGTGAAAGATATGTAGTAATGAGATAAATCCTCATGTGATTAGAAGATGTAAAGGACATTTCAACCATCCCTACCTGCCCTTGTACCCTATTTTTATTCATCTGTCTCTCAGCCATACACTCATATAGTTAGAAAAATAAATTTATTTGTATGTCTTATAGTTTGCCTCGTTTTTATTCATATTAAACTTTTTTTCTCAGGCTATACCTTGATGCTTTGTTCTGAAACATCCTCACGGATTATCCAAACACAACTAATTGAAATTAATTTGAAAAATTAATTATAAAGATTTCCCAAGTTGAAAAAAATTCAAGAAATAAATGTCAGCCTTTTAACAACAACAACAATGAAAAAGGTGATGAAAATCAGGAAATCACATGCCTAAGTAAGAAGTGTGATTTTCACCCTCTTGTTGGATGCCTGGCAGGATTGCTCAGAAGATGAAAAAAAAAAGATTAACTATGAGATTTATATTTGTGCTTTGAAATTTGTCCCTAGCCTGAAATCAGATCTCTGTGTTTACTTAGCCATAAGATGGAATCACATTACACCTCCAGCTGATGACTCACGGGAAATACTGGATGATTTTTAAACTGAAAAATAAGCGTAACATTCTTTTTCTGAGCATCCTGAAAGATAGGGAGATAAGAGGAGGATGGAAAATATCTTCCCACAGTCACCACTCAATAATACTCACTGAGTTCTGAAGAAAACAGAAATGCTGATAGTTTTCTCTGGTCTGTACATGAGGAAGTGTGAAAGGATGCTGTTACATTGTAAGTGCATTTGTCTGGAGGTTTTCTTCCCAGCTGTAACTCCAGGACGTATGTACATGTGTGAATATATGCATGTATGTGAGTGTGTGTATGTAAAGGGGAAAGGTATAGTCATAGAACTCGGAAAATGAAACATGAATATTTATAAACAGGCTTCTTATGTATTTCTCTTTCATATCTTTGGAGAGAAACATCATAAAGACAGAAAATATATAAACACATAGATGATTATAATAGAAGAGCAATATACAGCAAAAGTATCAGGGTTGCATATTGCAATTTTGCATAATCCAAGCATTACAGTAAATCATCATCCTTTGCTAGAAAAACATGCATTCCTATAAAAATTAGAGTACAACATATGCATGCTACAGTGTTTTAATTGCATCAAGAATACTGGTAATCAGCAAACACTGATTGGACTTAAGATTGCCAAGAATATCCTGCCAATTTAGGGTTTATTGATTTACTTTGCTTGGTTGTTTAGTCTAAGATGTTTCAATTATTTATTTAATGCTCTTGTTAATTTTATCTGCACCACATGTCTCTTTGTCTATAGTCTAGTTGACACTGACTCTTAGGCATGTACTAAGACAGAGAATGTGTTCTATTTATATGCAGGCATGTTACCTCTACAGTGTGCTTAGATACTCAAGTCAGATAAAAGCATGAACACCAAATTTTGGTTTCCTGGTGAACACTCATATTCTCCTTTTATGTCATATTATAAACTGAGGCTTGATATTCAAGGAGTACACAGGGAATCTGGACCCTTAAATATGAATAAAATATTATGACAAGGTAATAGCAACTTGATAGACATTCATACTTGCCAGGGACTTCTTAAAATAGTGGAAAATTGCCCTAACAACATCTAATAGTAATTCAATTAGTTAGAAATTTAAATTAATGACACAAGCAAAAGAACAAATTATCAGATTATTCTGGCATTACATAGAGACATTGAGATCTGTAGATAGAAAATGTAGCATGTTCTTACACTATAAAATATAATCCCCTGAATCTACAGACTAATATTGTCCAATAGAACTAACTGTAATTATGAAAATGTTCTATACTCTATTCCATCCGCTACAGTGGTCACTAGCTACATGTGACACTTGGAATGTAGCTAGTACAATGGATGAACTGCATTTTAAATTTTAGTTAATTTTGATTAATTTAAATTTAAATATCCTCCTAGGGTTACTATTTTTGCAATATGTATATTCAATAGTATCAAGCATAATGCCTGGCTCGAGATAAGTGTTTTATAAATATTTCAGTCTTTGTCATTCTTTCTCTGATATTCAGAATCACATTTTAAAACTGTCTATTGCATGATTGATAATTAGTTTATGAATATATATCAGTTTAGAAAAACTTCAGTTATCACATATCATAGAATACGACATTTATGGAAGATTAAACCCTAGGGATATTTACTGTATTTTTCCAAGGTTTTATCAACAGTTTAAAAATGTCTTTCTTCCCTTTGGTTTCACCATTCTCAGCCTGTTGGACTTTCATCCATTTACCTAAGTGAAAGAGCAGGTAAGGTACTTTTACTTACCATCACAAGATAGCTGCTGTAGCTCCAGGCATTATATCTTCATATAATTGTCCCTAGGTATAAAAATGTATCCATGGCAATTGTGTCATCCCTAGCTAGAGAGACCAGAAAAAGGAATGTCTGGGAAAGGAGAAGAGAGATTTCACGATTGGCTTAGACAATTCATCACTTGGGGCAGAGTATATTGCTATCCAAACAAAATTGGAATCTTGTTGGGAAAGAGTGACATGGCTCTTGAATAGGCTTAGGGAACGTCTGCCCCACTCTTGCATTTTTACTTATGACTGTATTTTCCTTGAAAGAAGAAGCAACATCTTTATCCCCCAGAGTGCACAGTGGTCTTAAAAACATAGCAGTCACTCAGTAATTATGTGTTTGATGGTTGAATCCTTAACTGGTGTTTGGGACATTTCCTATGCCCTCAAATTATGTCTTTATTTTAGGTGCTTTTCAGAGTCACAAACAGCTACCTATTTTGTAAATATGAAAAGTTCAGGCCGGGTGTGGTAGCTCACACCTGCAATCCCAGCACTTTGAGAGGCCAAGATGAGTAGATCACTTTGAACTCAGGAGTTTGAGACCAGCCTGAGCAACATGGCAAGACTATGTCTCTATAAAAAATACAAAAAATGGTCCAGGTGTGGTAGCTTGTGCATGTGGCCCCAGCTACTTGGGAGGCTGAGGTGGGAGGATTGCTTGAGACTGAGAAGCAGAGGTTGCATGAGCCAAGATCATGCTACTGCACTCTAGCCTTGGCGAGAGAGCAAGACTCTTGTCTCAAATAAATAAATAAATAAATAAATATTTAAAGAAGTTCAGCAGCACACTGAGCTAACAGACACATAAATTTAACACACTTTGTATAGATTTCTACAGAACTCAGAAGCCAAAATACAAATTTTGAGACTGAGATTGTTTTTATTACATCTGCCAGATGTAAACATTATGTACTCAGCTAAACTAAGAGTCCTTTAATTATCTTTTTCAGGAAGCCTTGCTGAGGGTGTAGATCCTAAAGCTACCACCCAGAGCAGCTTCCTGATGCCTCATGCTTCTTTATAACAAGAGTCAATCCCAAATAACAGTTCCTCTATCCATACATTATAGTATTTGTCTGAACACAAAGTAATTAATACCTCCATCAAGTAAAATCTCTGATTGCATCATACGGTCTGAGCTACTCTCAGGTCACTCATCCATCTGGTTGGATTGATTTTGCCATTTGCCAGCATGTGGGTTTGTGTGTGTAGTGAGGGGTGTGTGGGGCAGCAGAGGATTGTTGGGTGTTTGGAGTAACACGTTACCACATGTGCATGGTCAGGTTTGTAACGTGCACCCTATCACTCCACCACTGTGCTCAAGCAAGAAAAAGACAGTTGCTCCTGGTCACAACATTCTTGGGTTTCAATTCTGATACATCCCTATTTTGGTGTCTCCAGAGAGCATCAAGCATGGAAGATATACATGTTTTACAATTAACTGGGTGAAAAGCTATAGCCTAGCAATTCCTCAGCTCTGAAAGTAAAATTCTACAGTTTATAGAAATAATGACAACTCCAGATGAAAGTTACACAGAGCTTTTGAGCCAGTGGGGAGAAAACTACAGAAAAATGCATGCAAAATAGTCTCAGTCTATATGTGTATTCCCAAATTATGTATATGCAGATTACTTTGTACATACTCCCCAAACATTGGAATGGAAAGTGAAAAATTCCAAAAATCATCCACATTATTTGGTTATATGACATTGCACCCAGATGTTTTGCATCCAGCTTTTTACTTTTCTTTCAACTGTTTTGAAATTACATACATGTGATAAACAAATCTTCACAGATAAAAGGAGGACTGGTCCAATTTATACTGTAATTAATCCCAAAGATAGAAAATATTTAACCCAGAGTTTTTGGATTGTCTGAAGTTGCTGTTTATAAGACTGTCCTAAGAAGTCACTGAGGAGACATAGATTGCATGGCAGACACACTGCAACTCATGAAAAGCCATTCCGTATGTATGCTGAAATAAAATACATGAAATAAAATGGGATATAGATACTTCACACAAGCCAAACGTAGCACTTGCGATGAATATCACTCAACAACCAATGAGAGTTGTGCCAACCATAAGTTTTACTTTTTAATCAGCTATTTCAGTATACCTTTTAGTTTAGTTTTGTTTTCCATGAAGAAAAAATGAAAACCTAAACTGGAATGAGCACTTAATATGCTCTCCTCATAGGGGCTACACTTAAATTAACAACTGTAGCTGCCAAGCTGGGTGGGGAGTATGGGGTGATGCAGGTGCAGAGAGGACGATCAAAAGTGTTCACTTTGCTATTTGCTACTGTTGGCTCTGATTCATTTTCTTAGACCCATTTAACTCATGCCAATGTTTACCACTGAGGGTGTCAGAGGGCATTAGGGCAGTCAGTATGGTGTTGGCGTGGAGGTTCTGAATGGGTTGAAATTCTGTTCCACTAGGGTTGGCAAACTGTCTGTGCTTGGCAGCTTGGGTAAATTGCTTAACTTTTCTAAGTCTCAGTTTCCTTTTGTGTAAATTAGCATAATAACAGTAATTATTTTATAAGATTATGGGCAGACTGAACAAAATAATCATAATAGGCCGGGTATGGTGGCTCACACCTTTAATCCCAGCACTTTGAGGGGCCAACACAGGGGGATTCCTTGATTTCAGGAGTTCTAGACCAGCCTGGGCAACATAGGGAGATGCTGTCTCTACAAAAAATTTTAAAATTAGCCAGGCATGGTGGCACACACCTGTAGTTCCAGCTACTCAGGAGGCTGAGATGGGAGGATTGCTAGAGTTCGGCAGGTTGAGGCTACAGTGAGCAGTGATCGCACCACTGTACTTCAGTCTAGGCAATGAAGTGAGACTCTGTCTCAAAAAACAAATAAAAAGTAAAAATAAAATCATATACGTTGGAGTCCCCCTTATCCATGGGGAACATATTCCAAGACCCCCATGGATGTCTGAAATCATGGGTAGTATGGAGCGCTATATACATTCTGTTGTTTCCTATATATATATACCTATGATAAAGTTTAATGTCTAAATTAGGCACAGTAAGGGGTTACTAACAATAACCAAGAGTGAAACAGAACAATTATAACAATATAGTGTAATAAAAGTTATGTAGATGTGGTTGGTCTCTCACTCTCAAAATATCTTTTTTTTTTTTTTTTTTTTTTTTGAGGTGGAGTTTTGCTCTTGTCACCCAGGCTGGAGTGCAGTGGTGCTATCTCGGCTGACTGCAACCTCCACCTCCCAGGATGCAGCGATTCTCCTGCCTCAGTCTCCTGAGTAGCTGGGACTACAGGCGCCCACCACCACACCCAGCAACCTTTTTTTGTATTAGTAGAGACAGGGTTTCACCATGTTGGCCAGGTTAGTCTTGAACGCCTGACTTCAGGTGATCCACCCACCTTGGCCTCCCAAAGTGCTGGGATTACATGCATGAGCCACCGCGCCTGGCCTCAAAGTATCTTATTGTACTGCTCTCACCCTTTTTCTTATGGTAGAGAAGAGATAAAGCAGAAGGGTGTGAGATTTCATTTGCTACTCAGAATTGCATGCAATTTAAAACTTATGAACTGTTTATTTCTGAAATTTCCCATTTAATATCATCAGACTGCAGTTGACCATGAAAACCATTGAAACCACAGGAAGCTAAACTGTGGATAATGGGGAAAGTGCTTAGCTCATGGTAAACTCTACAAATGTCAACTACTGTTAATATTATTTTAGTTATAGTGGTAATAGGAGAGAGGGGTACAAAAGGGAATGTTTTATAGCCTATTCCAGACATCAGTCATCCATTTATTTCTTCATTCAAAAGAAGTATACAGATTGTCATATTGCATGCCCACTATATTGAGGTAGACATAACTGCTTTGGGAACAACACAAGATCTTGGTAAGATTCTCGAATAGGGGATGTTTGTGTCTAAACCCTTCTCACTCTTTCAGTTGTCCTCCTGTAGAGCAGCGGTCCCCATGGTTTGGGGATGATTCAAATGCATTCCATTTATCATTAGAGTCTCATAAGGAGCACGGAACCTAGATTCCTCACATGCAGCAATTCACAACAGGGTTTGCCCTCCTCTGAGAATCTAATGCCCACTGATCTGACAGGAGGCAGAGCTCAGGCGGTAATGTTTACTGGCCTGCAACTCACAGGGACCAGTAGCTTTCCACCGCCCAGGAATTAGGGATCCCTGGTCTAGAGTACTGTTATCCCCACTGCCCTGGTGGTTCAGAATCACTCACTGGAGTTTACCTTAACAGACAAACTGTCACCTCAGTCATCCCCACCAGAAGTCTCCTGGGCAAACTCCCATTTCCTCAGGTGGTTTTTTGGTGACTGGCTTGATTAATGCTAAGGTGTTAAATTTTCTGGTCAGTGTGTGCATGTTCTTAACTCTTCCAGGGAATAAGCTTGCATTTCAAGAGGAGCACTGTAGTGACACCATGCCTTACACAATGGAGTCCTTCTCATGCTGGAATTTCAGAGCTCAGAGTGGGCCCATGCGACAAAGACTCTGGGGAAGATAAGATGTTCCACATTTCACAAATCAAATCACACAGGCAGTTCTGTCTACATACAGGGATGGCTTGGCAAGAAGTAATGAGGTCCTGTTGAAAACTGAAGGAGCAGAGAGTGTAGTTGGAGAGATAAGAAATGTATCAATTAGACAATGATGGACTAAAACCCAATGGATGAAAACATTGTTCTGAGAGCATATAAAAATGCCAAAGGTTTTTTTTTTAGTAATGATAACTGATGTGTATTGAATGCTCACTCTGTAAAAGCATATTTTATTGTGGTAAAACACACATTAACATAAAATTTACCATTGGTGTTATTTGGTATATCCACAGTGTTGTACAACGATCACCACTATCTAGTTACAGAACATTTTCATCCATCCAAAAGGAAACCCCATGCCCATTACACTTCTCTTTCTCCCTATCCTCTGGCAACTACTAATCGGCATTTTGTCTCAATGGATTTGCTTATTCTGGATATTTCATATAAATCGAATCAAACAATATGTGGCTTTCTGGGTCTTACGTCTTTTACTTAGCATGATATTTTCAAGGTTCCTCCATGTTGTAGCATGTATCAGTACTTCATGCCTTTTTATGGCTGAATAATGTCCCATTTTATAGATATACCACATTTTGTTTATCATCCGTCAGTTGGGGGACACTTGGTTTGCTTCTATCTTTTGTCTATTGTGAATAGTACTCCTCTGAACACTCATGCACACATTTTCATTTGGGCGCCTGTTTTCAATCATTTGTAGTATACACTCAGGAATGGAATTGGTAGGTCATACGTAATTCGATATTTAACTGATTGAGGAACCAACAAGCTGTTTTTCAGTTTCCAAGTTACATTACCTCCAGCAATGCATGAGGTTTCTAATTTCTCCACACCCTCACCAGACTTGTTATTTTTCATTTTCCAAAATATCCTAGCCATTCTAGGTGGTGCAAAGTGATACCTCATTTTGGTTCTGATTTGCATTTTCTTAATGACTAATAAGGTTGAACAACGTTTCATACATTTGGTGGCCAGTTGTATAGCTTTGTAATATAATTTTAAATTCCTTACCTCATGTAATTATTACCACAGACTTGGCAGGTATTTTACAGATAAGTAAACCAAGGCTTTATAGATAAGGTGAAATAAATTGTTGAAAGTCAGGCAGAATCCAGTTCAAACCCATATATTTAACCCTCTGGGAATGGGGGAAATAAGCCCAAAAAGTGATGGGCTTACATTATAAAGAGTACCTAGTCCTCTCGCGTTAAGAAAGACCTCCAAGGACAGTGTCATTTCAATAAAGTCATGTGGGAAGCAACTGAACTGGGAAGCAAGGCACCCAGAGGAGAGGCCACACACAGCTGGGTCTCTGCACCAGTTGCTCAATGTGTTAACCGGAGGCATTTAGCTTTCACAAAAGGGGCTTTGGGAGCCTCTATAGGCCATTGAAAACTTATTTTTATTCACCAGCAGCAACAGCAGCAGCAACTGACACCACCTATCATAATTACACAAAGATCTAATATCTTCCATAAAATAGCATTTTATTTCACTAACTGGGTCACTGTAGTCAGAATGTAAAAGATGAAGAAGTTAGACTTACATAACCCACTAGGAACAAAATCCAGTGTTTCAAAGAGTTTCTGATCACTTAGGATATTCAAAGAGCTTTGATGTGGGACTGGTGAATAAAGAACATATGTCCTGGGACCAGTACTTTCCTAATGCACAGACTGACCTGACAGCCCATGAGAAGGGAGTCTGTGTACCAAGATGTGACACACATATCACCTATATGGATGTTACATACAAAGACATGCCATTGGCACACCACCTATTATTAGCAACTGCTAAGACTTTACACATGTCTTGTGATTACTCTGCCATTGATTATATAATTTGGAAATTAAATAATGCACAAATAATAAAGAAAGTTCCTACAAAGTGATATAGTGGCTTCTAGGTAGAGCACTCCATGGTAAAAAGATGCCTAATGTCACATGGAGATTGAGCCAAGTGTAGGATTTTAAGTTCCGGTCTATTTTATTCCAAATACTGAATAATATTTCACTCTCTATGAGGTAGTATTAAAGTGATGTATGGCAGGATATTGTAAACTAGAAGCAAACAGAATCAAATATACTTCAGAACTAGTTAGAGAAACCAAAGGTTTAAATGTTGGGTAACTTTAAAGTGCATTAGTGAATCACATTAACGGGACAAAGCTCGCTGCCTGTGCTCTGTGGGAGCACTGTATTTTCCGAGGTACTTGTGTAAGTAACACTGTCACATACCTTAAGCCATGTGGGGTGTTTTCATTAGCACGCAGAGGCAAATCTCGAGCAACACTAAAGCTTTCTGTTTACTTTAAAAGAAGTGCAAAGTATAAATGTTTACCAAATCTGGACTAGACTGCCTGGTCTCCAAACGAGTTTGGCTGTGATTTCTGTTTTCTTAAATGTGTTTTGATATGAGTAGAGCAATGGGACAGAAAAGAGCAAGATTCAGTCAGATTCTTTTTTCCTATGATTTCTGCTTCCCAGAGGAAAGGTGAGGAAATTGGCAGGAATTTTCCTATCAAGAATGGTGTCTGTGTAACATCACTTGTGTTAAGTATACAGCATTATGTTTTTAATAAATACTTTTCAAAGCCAGTGATTTTAAAAAAACATTTTCTTCAAGAATCTTCTCTCCTCATTAAAAAAAATAATAATAAAATAACCTCTCAGCAGAAGTAACATTTATGTTAAAAAGAGGCATTGCTGAAACAACTGGGAAGCATTTGCTAGTGCCAGGCCTATATCTGCAGCATTTGTTTCCTGCAGAGTGTGAGGAGATAAAGTGAGCTCTTTTGTCCTCTCCATCCAAAATACACATGACTCAAAACCTTGTCTCAGTGCAGGGCTTAATCAAAGACGGGACCAAACCATGAACGCACAGATCATTCCCAACAAGATCTTTCCATATATGACTGGCTGTGGCATGGAGGGTATAATTGAGCTGAATTGACTTGAACTCCCTGGAGGTTATAAAAATGTATGAACTGTCAGAAGCAGTTTTACATGTGTGTTTGAACTATGCAATTCCAAATTCAAAAAATAAAATGATAGTCTACACTGAAGTTTATGAAAAATTAGAAGAAGTAAACATTACTGGCTTTTAAAAATCTTCTCACCCCTAAAACATATTTCACTAAGAGTTGCACACAATATAAACATGACCAAGGGTTTATCTCTTTGATGCTAGTCAAAAAGAGCTACGTTTTTTCTTTTACTTTTATATCATTTTAGTCTAACTTTATCGTATTTTTCTGGTTATAGATAGAAAATATAAACATTGTTAAAAAATAAAAAGGGGAAAAATACATTGCAGAAATTGTAACCCCAATTATAACAAATTTTAATGTTTTTGTCTATTTTTCTAGCTTCTTGTCTATGTTTGCACGAATGCATATGCGTAATATCTAGATATTTACTTGGAAAGTTGAATTTACATCTTAAATACTTTTTGTCTCCAGTTTCACTCAACATTATAAAATGAGATATTAACATGTCACTAAATACTTTTTGAGCATAAGATTTTAAATGGCTACACAATATTTTTTAACAAATTCAACAGTATTGAGCATGTAGGTTGTTTTTAATTTTTTGTTCTTGTAAGTGATACAGTGATAAGTATTTTGATATATAAATTTTGGATCCTATCTCTGATTATTTTCTTTTGATAGATTCTGGAATTGGAATTGGTGAGTAAAATATAAACCTTTTAAAAGTTCATGATATGTTTTTCCCTTACTGTTTTGAATAAATGTAAATTGCATTAACTCCCACCACTGGTGGAAAAGAATGGGCCTATTTGTTGCAGCACATTTTCATCCAGATTTAATTATTAACATTTTAAAAATACTTTCTGGTTTGATATGCCAAAAAATAGCACCACTAGCCAGGCATGGTGGGTCACGCCTGTAATCCCAGCACTTGAGGAGGCCAAAGTGAAAGGATCACTTGAGGCCAGGAGTTTAACACCAGCCCGGGCAACACAGCGAGACCTCTATCTCTACAAAACATAAAAAAAAAAAAAAAGAAAGAATGAGCCAGACATGGTGTCATGCACCTGTACTCCCAGCTACTTGGGAGGCTGAGGTGAGAGGATCACTTGAGCCTGGAGTTTTGAGGCTGTCATGAGCTATGATTACGCCATTGCACTCCAGCTGTAGCCTGGGTGACAGCGTGAGACCCTGTCTCTAAAACTAATAATAATGACAGTAATTGGAAGAGTATCAGTTTGTATGTTTTCTTTCAAAAATTGTTTATTTCCTTTGCCTATTTTTTGTTGTTAATTTGATATTTTTCTTCATTTTTGGGTTTTAAACTAAAAATAAATGCTCATTATAAAACTCAAATGAATTATAATTATGTACAATAAAAATATCAAAATTGCCCTTCACTTCTACCCCAACAGCATCGTATGCATATTTTTATGCAATTACATTTACTTTTACAAAATACACAGACCTACAGGCATGTCTATAAGATATTTTTTAAAGATAAATTAGATCACTTGCTTTTTTACTTAAAAGTATATTATGGACTTATTTACTTGTCAGTCATCAAAATTTCTCACTCATTTAAAAAGTCTATAGTAGCATTCTGAAATTTGGACGTTGCATAGTTTATTTCACCACTTATTTGTTTGTGTACATCCTTGTATGTACATTTTTATGCTCATTGTGAATAAGGCCCTGGCCTATTTATACGCATCTTCTCTCTAACCGAATGTAAAGCATGGATCTAACTTTACACTTAGTCCTTTTCTGAGGGAAGAGGTTTCTCTTTTGCAGACTGAGAACACAGTTCTTACAAACTATTAAGTAGAATCAAGGGCAAAATAACAAGCTCTGGTAAGCTCCATTCTCCATACTCAGAAATGACAGAACAGGATTCCTGGAAAAGCTGCAGAAGATATCTCTCAACCTTCTCCCACTCCATTGTCATTCTGAAATCAGAGAACATGAGCATAGCTAGTCACAGCACTAGTGGGGAGGAGGGGACTGAGTCACCCTCCTGCTACACATCGCTGCTGAAATAGTGGCTTAATGCCTTAGCTGTTGAGCAGGTTGCCACTGGCCACACTGGCCAATCTGGCCCTATTTCTAGTGTAAAAAGCTCAAACAGCCTGTACAGAGAGTAGGCTCTTGGTTTCTGCCTCCAGGAGATAGTTTCAAGGTCAAAAAGCCTCTAGAGGGCAGAGGAAGGAGAAGCTGCCAGGTTCAGTTTCATTTTACCTCTTGCCTCTGAGCATTCTCAGACTGGACTTTCAGTAGAACTGCTTCAACCACTTGCTCAGCCTGCCTCAGGTGAGCATGATGGATGGATGCCCTGTCATGCAGATCTATCATTCACAAATTCTTACTCCTGGAAATCCTGGCGGGAGTGTGGAGGGGATCTCCTACAAAATCCATTCATTCATCCATTCATTCATCAATCATACATTTATTAAGTAGCTCCATAATTTTAGTTTCAGACATCTTGTTGGGCAGCAGGGACAGAATAAGCTAAAAACATGGTATTTGCTTTTGAGAAGCTCGTTATCTATTATAAAGGGATAGATGTGAACAAATGATTATAATATCACATGGTTGGTGCTAGGTCAAGAGTGTGTATAGAATGGGGGAGGCACAAGACAGGAAGTGAGTTATATTATTTCTACTTGAGGGGTGAGGAGACTAGGAAAGGGGTCATGGAGGAGGTGTAATGTTAATACAGTGTCTCCAGGTCAAAGATTCAACCCTCAGAGAGGACATGAATTTGGACCTATGATGGAGTTTCATTTGGCCTTTGCTGTCCACACCCTCCTGTAGATTGGAAAGGCCTCAGTTCCACTGTCAAGGCTTACAGTAATGAGAGCCCAGAAATGTTATTTAGGGCAAGAATGCCATCAAGGTGAGGGATTTCTTAAAAATAATACTTTTCTGTTTAATTTTATGAGTAAAATATGGTTATTAAAAATTTGAATATGTTAAACCCTCATTAATAAAATCCACTTTATTTTAAAAATTAAACTTCTATCTATTAACAAACTAATTTCAAATAATTAAACCTAGTATCATGGAGCAGACATGCTGTAGAGAGTGGAATCTGGAGTCTATTATATTTGTCACAGAAAGAACACTCCCACACACCACTCATGTGTCTGTGGACAGGAACCTCCAGCTGCAGCAGTCAGCACTGGGGGCACAGACACATTCATAAGGGCCCCGAGCCCCTGGATCTTCCAGTGTGACCTCTGAAGCCCCAAACAGCTTTGGCCAACAATAGAGACAAGAGTGTTCACACCTGCCATGTTCTGATTAGCCCATTTCAACCCCTACCTATTCAATGTGACCACTGGGGTGTTTAGAAGCCACCCTCCTGGGGAGGTCACCTAGAAAACGGTGATCCTGTTCAGAGGCAGTGACAGACAGGCCTCTTGCTGTGCTGCCTCATAGTTGAGACGATAGGAATTGACTTGATTGCCTGAGCTCAAATTCCAGCATTGCCATTGACCAGCTGTAGGACCTAGAGTTAAGTTGTCCAGCCTCCTTTTTCCAATGTCCTTATCTGTGAAGTGGAGATACTAATAAAATCTTATTCAAGGGTTTTGAAGAGTATGCCATGTCTTCTAGGCCTTAGATCAGGGCCTGATACATAAGAAGCCTTCAGCAAATGTTGATTCTGATAAGCAGGTTGATGCTTGAAGGTGCCTATCAGAGCTTTTGGAGCATGCTAGCTTTATACTTTCAAAGATTATAAAGGGAACCTGCCAGGCTATGTGGTGGTAATCAAGGCCCAAAGCCTATACCTTTCAGGCCATGAAGTCTCTTAGAGCAGTTTTTTCTCAAACTTTAATGTGTCTGTGAATCTCCTAGGGGAATCTTGTTAAAATGCAAATCTGAGCAGATCTGAAATTCTGCAAGTTAAACAAATTTCCAGATAAGTTTGATGCTGCTGGTTTGCAGATTATCCTTTTAGTGACAAGTATGTGGGTTTCTTCAAGATACTGGCTTCACAGTCTCTTTAGTGGACACACATTTATAAAAACACAGTCATATAGAATGTAATTGTAAACCTATATAACATGGAGTTTAAAAGCAGAAAATTTAGAGTTAGACGAACCTGGGATTCATTTTTGGGTATACACTAGCTTCCATGACCTTAGACAAATTATTTAACGTACTTAGGCCTCAGTTTCCACCTCTGCAAATAGGGATAATGATACCTAGTTTACTCAGCTGAAAGACCTATGTGAATTAATGTTAATACTGAAACCCTTGGGCTGGGAAATCCCAGACTCCTGGCATCATGGAGGCAGCTCCTGGGCCTGTAACAGCAGCTGATCTGATCCAGACAGGTGTTTCTGGACTGCCCACCTTTTGTGCATTCTAAAAGTACAACTAATATCAACCAATATTTGCCCATACTTTGCTCTGCCCATTCCCTGCAACTTAAAGAAGACGCCCCAGTAAAGGGTTGTCACAGCACAAAGCTACTCTGAATTTGTCCCTTGAATCTCATCCAAACCCACTATCTTTAGTCTTCTATTCTCTGGGCCAAGGATTTTGTCTGGGCTATCCATTGTCCTGGTTTCATCTTTACCTCAGCGTTCCCACTGGATGCACAGTTGTTCCTCTGGCTAGACTGGTTTCTCCTGAGGACAGTTTGTTCTCCAATACAGGTGCACTGATCTCATCCTCCTTTCCCAGAATGACTCTCTTAATCCAGACACATGACATAATATATATTTTGGGTTATTCTTGATCCCCAATTAATATTTGGTTTCCACATTATATTTTAATAGTGCAAGTTATAAACTGGTTATATCTTAGGTTTTCATAGATTGATACATTTTACTATGAAATGTCTGGAGGAAATAAATGAAAGTAGAGAAATATTTTTTGTCAGGCAGGTTATGACCCTGTCCAACCCAGTCTATCTCCACTATCATATTTACCTCGGCTTAAAATCAAAGCAGACAGATCCATTTTGGTTGCGGAGTATTGTCAAGAAACATTCTAAGGAGCACTTTCAATTCATTGCAAAACATTTATCCCAGCTAATTCAGTATACTCTAAATCCATTATTTTTGGAAACTACTTAAAAGGTGCTTGCTATACCGAAAGACTTTGCAAGAAATTTCCATAGGAATATGTTGTATTTTCTACAGTGATGGATCCTGCTTTTATTGTTATTAGGCAGGCAATAAGCCCGACATGTCATATTGTCTTTTAGATTTTTCTCTATTATGATATTTTTCTATCTTCATGTTTTTATTGCTAGGTCTCATAGTAAATTTTTTAAAAATCTAAACCATTGCATTCTTGCTCCAAGCTATGTTCTCTACTACATTGAATACAAATGACACAGATTTATAAAATGACACAAAAATCCTTATTCTGGGTCATGACTTAAAATATAAATTTTACTTTTAAACTGACTCTATATTCAGTCCCAAGACAATACACATACATGTATGCATGGCATTAATACATTTCTGTGAATAAACATGTAGGCTTTCTATAAAATCCCCATTAATTTAGTATATTCTAAGATCTCTATCTAGTAATCACTTGAACAAGAGCCTCAAGATATAGGCTGCATTATTGCATTCAACAATGATGATATGACACTATCCTTTCTCTATTGCATTTCTCCATCTAAAAATTAGGAGTATCAGTTTTTATTCTTTATAGATCATTAGGGGAAAATGTTAGCTAAAAACTATTATACCAAGATTCTTGGTCTTCTCCTATTAGCTTGCAAATGTGAAGATCTGAAGCTGTAGTTAGATTTTTGTTGGTGTGCTGGTGGACAGGCTTTTTGGACTGTGCCTCCCAAAAATAAGAAAAGAAAGAAAAAAGACCCTGCTTTGTAGAATTTGCCAATTTCCATGGTGTAGATAGTCCTGCTATGTTGGATTTCAAGCTACCAGTGGTTTAACAGCTAGCTAGTCAAATGTTAACAATCAGTTTTTGAGGTGGAGACTGACAGGGAGAGAGAGAGAGAGAGACAGACAGAGAGAAAGGGAAAGAGAGAGGGAGGGAGGGGAGAGGCTGCTGCAGCATGCCACTGGGTTTTGATGCAGAAATGGTCAAAATTCTCATGTCACCAAGGAGGTGAGTGTGATAGTGGAAATTGATCAATTTAACATTAAAATTCATTCTCTTTATATCTGTGCCATAGGTAACAAACATCTATATCATATAGTGTATGCAGAAATGCTTTGAGCATTTCAAAGAGCCATGTCTAAGCAAACATATTACTAAACATAGAAAATTCGAGTAACCTATAACATAAAGCTAGGATTATGATTGAATTGTCATAGACTTTGACCAGAATCCACATCCATGTGACTAAAAATTCCCCAAAACTGATATTAGGCATATATGTTTCTCTAAGAATGGGAAAAATCAAAAATTAATAGATACATATTCATAATTCATTTTCCAAATATGTATTTAAAAATAGGTAACCATTTCCATTTTTCTCTATGTCCTACTCAATCTTAACATTATGCAATCTTCATCATTAACAGAGCTATGAGTTTTTCATCAAAATAAGTTGGCACTAAAATTATCATTAAAATATACCTCTAAGATTCCATGGATGAATTTGAGATTGTGAAATGTTTCTTGCTATTCCTGTAAATTTTTAAAGCATCAGATTGCTACAGGAGCATGTTACCAAATTTGCCTGTCTTGTTTAATCAAAGGAAGGGATAACACTATGGAAGCTCCAAATATTCTTCTGAGTTGTATTGCATAAAATTTTAGGGTTCTTTTTTTAAGTCACAGGTTTGGAAATTTTTGCCCAAGATCAGTTCCTTAGCAGCTGTGTCTAGATAATATAACCTCATGGTTTGATGTTATAAGCCTATATCTTTGCATAATGCCTATACAGAAACTTATCTTTCAATTAGAGTTGACATGTTTAAATTTCAGAAGGGCTTTAAGTGCTCAAAATGTTCACTCAAAGAAATTAGTTAACTTCATTACACGAAACTTTGCTATGATTATTGCCCTGAAGACCTTGCATACTTTCACATTTAAATGTGATGTTGTAGATGTCATAAAAACTATATGTAAAAAGTATTTATTACCTTAAAATAGATGTCTAAATTTAATCCAGATTAATTAAATGATTTTATCCAATACATTATGATATAGTTTGGCTCTGTGTCTTCACCCACATCTCATCTCGTAGCTCGCATAATTCCCAAGTGTTGTGGGAGGCACCTGGCGGAAGATGATTGAATTATGGGTGTGTGTCTTTCCTGTGCTGTTCTCGTTGATAGTGAACAGGTCTCATGAGACATGATGGTTTTAAAAATGGGAGTTTTTCTGCACAAGCCCTCTTTTTTTGCCTGCTGCCATCCATGTAAGATATCAGTTGCTCCTCCTTGCCTTTCGCCAATATTGTGAGGCCTCTCCAGCCATGTGGAACTGTAAGTCCAATAAGCCTCTTTCTGTTGTTGTAAATTGTCCAGTCTCAGGTATGTCTTTATCAGCAGCATAAAAATGAACTAATACAATAAACTGGTACCAGTAGAGTGGGGTACCACTGAAAAGATACCCAAAAATGTGGAAGCGACTTTGGAACTGGGTAACAGGCAGAGGCTGGAACAGTTTGGAGGGCTCAGAAGAAGACAGGAAGACGTGGGAAAGTTTGGAACTTCCTAGAGACCTGTTGAATGGCTTTGACCAAAATTCTGATAATGATATGGACAATTAAATCCAGGCTGAGGTGGTATCGGATGGAGATGAGGAACTTGTTGGGAACTGGAGCAAAGGTGACTCTTGTAATGTTTTAGCAAAGAGACTGGCAGCATTTTGCCCCTGCCCTAGAGATTTGTGGAACTTTGAACTTGAGAGAGATGATTTAGGGCATCTGGCAGAAGAAATTTCCAAGCAGAAAAGTATTCAAGAGGTGACTTGGGTGCTGTTAAAGGCATTCAGTTTTCAAAAGGGAAACAAGGTATAAAAGTTTGGAAAATTTGCAGCCTGACAATGCAATAGAAAAGAAAATCCCATTTTTAGGGGAGAAATTCAAGCCGGTTGCAGAAATTTGCATAAGTAATGAGGAGCCGAATGTTAATCACCAAGACAATGGGGAAAATGTCTTCAGGGCATGTCAGAGACCTTTGCAGCAGACCCTCCCATCAGAGGCCTGGAGGCCTAGGAGAAAAAAGGGGTTTCCTGGGTTGGGTCCAGGGTACCTGTGCTGTGTACAGCCTAAGGACTTTGGTGCCCTGCATTCCAACGACTCCAGCTGTGGCTGAAAGGGGCCAACATAGAGCTCAGGCTGTGGCTTCAGAGGGTGCAAGCCTCAAGTCTTGGCAGCTTCCATTTGGTGTTGAGTTTGCGAGTGCACAGAAGTCAAGAACTGAGGTTTGGGAACTGCCTAGATTTCAGAAGATGTATGGAAACACCTGGATACCCAGGCAGAAGTTTGCTGCATGGGCAGGGTCCTCATGGAGAACCTCTTCTAGGGCAATGCAGAAGGGAAATGTGGGGTGGGGACCCCCATGCAGGGTCCCTACTGGGGCACCGCCTGGGGGACCTATGAGAAGAGGGCCACTGTCCTCCAGACCCCAGAATGGTAGATCCACTGTCAGCTTGCACTGTGCACCTGGAAAAGCCACAACACTCAACATCAGCCTGTGAAGGCACCCAGGAGGGTGACTGCACCCTGCAAGGCCACAGGGGTGGTGCTGCCCAAGACTGTGGAAACCTACCTCTTCCATCAGTGTGACCTAGATATGAGACCTGGAGTCAAAGGAGATCATTTTGGAGTTTTAAGATTTGACTGCCCTGCTGGGTTTCTGACTTGCATGAGACCTGTAGCCCCTTTGTTTTGGCCAATTTCTCCCATTTGGAATGACTGTATTTATCCAATGCCTGTACTCCCAGTGTATCTAGGAAGTAACTAACTTGCTTTTGATTTTATAGGCTCATAGGGAGAATGGACTTCCTTGTCTTGCATGAAACCTTTGACTGTGGACTTTTGAGTAAATGCTGAAATGAGTTGAGACTTTGGGGGACTATTAGGAAGGCATGATTGGTTTTGAAATGCGAAGACAGGAAATTTGGGAGGGGCCAGGGGCAGAATGATAAGATTTAGCTCTGTGTCCCCACCCAAATCTCATCTTGTGGCTCCCATATTCCTATGTGTTGTGGGAGGAACCTGGTAGAAGATGAATGAATTATGGGGTCAGGTCTTTCCCATGCTGTTCTCATGATAGTGAATGAGTCTCACGAGATATGATGGTTTTAAAAATGGAAGTTTCTCTGTACAAGCTCTCTTTTTTGCCTGCTGCCATCCATGTAAGATGTGACTTGCTCCTCCTTCCCTTCTGCCATGATTATGAGGCCTCCCAGCCATGTGGAACTATAAGTCTAATAAACTTCTTTCTTTTATAAATTGCCCAGTCTTGGGTATGTCTTTCTTAGTAGCATAAAAATGGACTGATACACATTATTGTTATTGATTCTATGATAATTTTAAAATGAGGGAAGGTAGTATTGGTAAGAAGACTGTCTAACATTGACCAGAACTTGAAGTCCATATCACTGGAAAATTCTCTCCTTAACACATCAAAATGAGTTTTTTTTTTTTTCCATCTAAAACATTTCACATGGACAAGTGTATAAAACTGAATTCCCCTCAACAAACATTTATTAATACAGTTTGTAGTTTAGGCACTGATTTCAAAACTGAAAGTACCTAAATGATCTCTTCTGGAGATGAGTTCAGGCTCTGGCAAGGAGAACGACCTAAATTAATGATTAGGTATATTCACAGTGGCGTGAAAACAACGAAAGAGAAAAAATAGGCCAGGCTGTCCTGAGCAAAGGGAGTTTTGAGCTGAGCCTTGGAGCCTGATTAGAGGTTTAACCAGAGAGTAATTAGGTGAATTAGAGTGGGAGTAGGGGAGTAACAAAGGCAGAGTTTCAAGATATTTGATAAACAGTGATTCTTCTACAGTAGTTGGAAGATATAGAGGGGAGAGAGATTGGAGATGATGTTGGAAAAGTAGCCTGAAACCAGGATGGAAAGAGGTTGGGTACTATGTGACCTTTCTATGACTGCTGTGACAAAGTACCATAAATTTACTGGCTCAAAATAACATAACTTTATTCTCTTACAATTCTAGAATTCAGAAGTCTAAAATAAGTCTTATGGGGTAACATTAAGTTATCAGCAGGGCTGGTCCCTTTGGGGACTGCAGGGGAGAATCCATTCCTTACCTCCTTCAGGTTCTAGGGGCTGCCTGCATTTCTTGGCTCGCGGCCCCTTCCTCACATCACTCCAAGCTCTTGCTTCTGTTATCACATCTCTTTCTACTGACTTTTATCCTCTTGCTCCCTCTTATAATAACTCTTGTGATTTCATTGGTTCATCCAAATAATCCAGAATCATCTCCCATTTCAGGGTTCTTAGTTACATCTGCAAAGTCCATTTTATCATGTCTGGTAACATATTTATAGGTTCTGGAGATTAGGATGTGGATACCCTACTCTGGCTTGATGGAAGACACGGTGTGAGGAGGCATTATTCTGTCTACCACAGATATCCTGTTGAGTGTTTTGAGATACATTAAAAATAATATATCTTTAGGATTACTGGAAACTATTATAGGTTCCTAAACTGTGGAATGCCTTGGTCAGATTTCATTTTATAAGATAACAATATCTGTAGGGTGGAGGGGAAGACTCAGGACAAGACCAAGTGAGAGACGGTGAGGAATGGGAAAGGGGGAACATTAAACAATCATAGTAGAATACAAATATTTGGTCCTTTTCAGAATGAAAACTGTTTTATTCTTTCTCCTTTCTTTGCTAAATTAGAAGGATGGAATATAATAATTTCCCTTTACTCCCTGGGTGAGTTCAAAGACTGAGCCCTTCATGCCCTTGAAGAAAGGGAGTTGGCTATTTCTGCAACTTTTAATCTAGGCTCCAGATTTAATGAGCTATTGAAGTCTGTTGTGAGAGAACACAGGGCGTGGAGAAGGATAATGAGATTGTGGGGATGGGGAAGACTGAAGAGCAAAGGAGCAAAAGATAAGCGATAGTAGATGGGACCCCAGAAGCCTGGGGAATTGACCTGGGGGATCAGCCCAATAAGGAAGAATGCCCAGTCCTAAGAGAGTGGGCCAGAGGAGAGACAGGAGTCCTCTTCTATGATGGTCCAGCCCTCACTGAACAAAAGCATTCTACCAGAGATTTCCTCCTGGGCTCACACAGAGTCTCTAGTCCCAAGGATCTGGGTGGGGTGGTATGACTGGTTCTGGCTCATTAGATGTGAGCGGAAATAATGAAGGCTACTTCCCGGCCTGGAACATAAGAAATTATCTATGCTTGATCCTGCTTTCCCTTTCACTTGGAAGACACCTGCGCTGGAAAGCTGCCTGATGAGGAACATTTGCATTGGATTTCTTCTAAGTGAGAAATAAACTTTTATTGTGTAAAGCCAGTGAATGGGCTTGTTACTGCAGCATAGCTTAGCTTGTCATGACTAAAACCCAGTGGATTTTACTTTTAATTCCCAAGAACTTCACGCTAGGGTCCCCAGCATCATTCCCAGTGAGTACACAGTAGATGGGACATGTTGGTAAGAAATACTGTTATGAGATTCCTTCTGATTATCTACTGGTTATACCTCACTGCACTTAAGATGCCTCTGGGCCCAAGCGGAGTTACATCCTGGATACCTAGTAAGGTAGTGAGATGGTAGAAAGGTCCAACATCTGTACTTGGGAAGACTGAACTGTCCATGCTCCTTTGAGATGGGACACCAGTTATTGATATCTTGGCTACATTGTATTATGTTTATAATATTTAAGATTAGAATAAACAGGACCCACATAAATGTTGCTCACTGATTTCATGGACATGATCCCTGATCAGACTTTATTTGGTCTCCTAAACATTTAGTCTGTCTTAGCCTGGGTTTTCTCTGAAACAGAGCATGTGATCATAGGAAGCAAGAGAAAGGGACCAGAATTATAAAAGAAGAAAGGAGAAAAACTACCACAAGGATCTTATACCAAGTTATTCTCCACAGTGGGCAGCTAGGGCTTGATCCAAACAGCATCTGCTGAAGCATGCAGAGGCTGTTTTAGAATTTCTACTGAAGGATAGACAACTCAACAGGGAGAAATATTTATCCATCACCCACTGGTTGAGGAGGCCCCAGAAGGCACTGACTCCCCTGACTTCAGGGCTGTTCTTGGAGCATGCTGAGTTGTCTTCCATGGTGTTAAAACAGCTTCCCCCAGGCAGAGAGCAAAAGATGCTCAGAGCATGCGGGAGGCAAGGTGCTGTCAGTGTGAAACCATCTGAATCTTACACAGTACTGTTTGCCAAAGCCAAGGCTGCCAACAGTGCTGAGGCTGGAAGGATGTGAAGCAAGTGTCTGATGCACATCCCCCTTCCCAAAAGCACCCTGATCTCTTTATGGGGATTTTTAGGGGGCTAGGAATTCCTGGCTCTGATATCTCATTGCTCAGAAGCTGAAACCCAAGGGTAGAGATTCATCCTCAGCCTGACCTAAGCTCACCTTATTGGTGAGTGAATAAGTCTGAGAGGTAAGTTACACACGCATCAGAAGGTCCTGGCAGGATCAAGTCCAGTTTCCCACAGTAGTGCACAACTTAATAACTTAGTGCACAACTTAATAACATCCCCTTATAGTAGCTTAGGACAGGGAGAGGACATCCTCCGACCTTGAGTGTCTCTCAAGAGTATATAGCAAAGGACGGGAGCAATTTGGTAGTCAATCTTATACAGTGGTGACCTTGGCAGCGGCATTTTGACCAAGCTGTTCCAGGACACAGTCTTTGTTTCCTGTTTCCGTACCAGCCATTTTGAGTTTCTGTGTTCTTGTCATTCCATAGCTTGAATTCTAGCCTCCCATTGAGTCTATGAGCCCCTGATATTATCCCAATAAATTATCTTTTCCTTAAGCCAGACTCTGATATAACAATTATTAAATAAGAAGACAGGGCGACTACCAGGGCAAAGGTTGAGAAGTAATCTTATGTCAGTAGAATTGTCAATAGAAACCAGCTCTGACACCATCTTGCTAGAATTAACATTAAGAAAAAAAAATTCCTCTAGCTTCTACCTCAGTAGTTTATCAGTAATAGTCTGTCAGAATAAGAGTACACATTTCTGATTTTATACTGACCTAGGGATTTTTTGTGTTTGCTTCAGTCCAACTGAACTTCAGTCACATGATTAAAGAGATATTCTGGAAATGTGGATTGAACCCATGCATTTGCCTCAGGTCTCTCATGAATCCTGCTCAGATGATGGTAAAGGAACAACAACAACAAAGAGGCATACGTGTTCAAGGTCAAAGAGAAGAGGAGTGGATGGAGGACAAGCTACTGACTCATCGGTCTGAAGAAAGCTGATACCTAAACCAGCAGTGGGAGAAGGAAACAGCCAGAAACAAGCTGATTCATGCTGCAGAGCCCTGGGAAGGCTTAGGGATTGGAGCCACCCAGTACTGTTGAAGATGAGAAAGTGTGGCGATGCTGAAAACAGAATTAGCTGAAAATCTGTATTTGCAGCAGTTAGACTCTTCCTCCCCAGCACATACACCAGGTAAATGCCCTTTCCCGATCACAGCTGAAGATTGGAAAGGTCAACCCTGACAAATTCTGGATTTGAGAATAGAAACAGCTGAGGTGTGGGTCAGGCACCATATTGAAATGAAGGGAGTTTTAAATATATAGTACAAGGAAGTATCTTATACTCCAAAAATTTTAGATAGACTGCAAATAATCAATGGGTATATAAATTCCAGAATTTTTAATATCTAGGTATCTATTTTAATACAACTTTTCTTAGCTATCACTTACAAATACAACTTCAGGGTCTGGCAGAAGTGAGACCAGCCTTGCTCCTGATAATCTGCTCTGGGAACTGGATGAAAACATGACCATAAACTCCAGTCCAGAAAAGGAGCCCTGTTTTTCATAGACCAGCCACCTAGATGCTGTGTGATCTAGTATGTACTTCTAGTGCTCCACTCTAGCCACTGATTATTTATAACACAGTAGTTACAGAGCACAGTCCCTGGAATTGAATGGCTTGAGTCCAAACTTAAGCTCTGTGATTACCTATCCCTTAAGCAATCTTGGACAAGTTATTTAACTTCCCTCAGTGCCTCAGTTTCTTTATCTAAAATAATTTTTTTTTTTTGAAACGGCGTCTTGCTCTGCTGCCCAAGCTGGAGTGCAGTGGCGCGATCTCGGCTCACTGCAACTTCCACTTCCCAGGTTCAAGAAATTCTCCTGCCTCAGCCTCCTGAGTTGCTGGGACTACAGATACATGCCACCACGTCTGGCTAATTTTTGTATTTTTAGTAGAGATGGGGTTTTGTCATGTTAGCCAGACTGGTCTCAAACTGCTGACCTCAGTTGATTCACTCACCTCGGCCTTCCAAAGTACTGGGATTACAGGCATGAGCCACAGTGCCTGGCCTCTTCCAAATCTTTATTGTAATATGTCTAGGACACACCTCAGTTTTCTATTTAAAAAAAACCCTCAAATTATGTTGCTGTCAAAGACAGAATTTCAAGAGCTTCATTTACAAATACTACAGATTGCTTTATTCTTTTCCACACCCATAGATTTAAATATCAGACAGAATTCTGAATGATAGGATTGCTGTATTTTTACAAATCAAAATACTAAGACCTAGAATGCCAGCTAATGCATTCAGGAGGAATGATGGAGCGAGAAAGTCGTAATTTTGAAACAATCATCATAGTAATAAATTTAGGCAAGAATCATCAATGGATGCTAAAACTAGTGGTAAAAGTTTAATGAGAAACAAGGTAGCTATAAAGTCTCAAAGTATTTTCCTATAACTACTTATTAATTAACAAGGGAAAATAACTTCACAATGGAGAAACTTGACAGACACTAACTTAAGCAAGTGAATAAAGTTCATATCACAATAGTAGGACAAAGCCACAGTATGTGCCACCTGTTGGGATGCATTGAAAAAGATACAATGTCACAGCTGACTTATTCCTCCCAAATTTGCATAACTTGAATTAATCGTGAAAAAAAATGGATTTACTCAAGTTGTGGAATATTCTACAAAATAATTGGGCAGTACTCTTAAAAATGCTAAGGTTATATAAGACAAAGAAAGGCTGAGAAGCTGTCATAGACAAAGGGAAACTAAAGAAACATGCCAACTAAATTCAATGCATGATCCTGGATTGAATCCTGGGCTAGGAAAAGAAAAAAGGTATAAAAGACATTATTGGAGCAATTGATGATATTTTAATACTGACTAGGGGGATTAGATAATAGTTATTGTATCAATGTAGAATTTCCTGATTTTATCAATTATGTTGTGGTTATGAAAGAGATTGTTGTCGATTTTGGCATAAACATACTGAAATATTTAGGGATAAAGGGGCACGATGTCAGCAACTTACTCTCAAATAGTTGCAAAAAATATGTATGTGTATATATAGAGATAGGACAACAAATAAAGCAGGGCAAAATGTTTAATAATTGATGAACCTGGGCAAATGACATATAGAAGACTTTGTAATCTTTTCATAAGTTTGAAATTATACAATATTAAAAGTTTTAAAAAGTGCCATCGCCAAAAGATTGCCTCTCAAATATAATCTTCTCTGGTGGCATGAGATGATTCAGGTGACCACAGTAGATCAATTTATCTCATTATCTCATATTTCCAAACTTAAAGAAACCTTGCTCAGTGCTTGAGAAAACTTGCTCAAACTAGGCTCAGTGCTATGAACAAAAGAAAATAGCTCTAGACTCCCAGATTCCACTAAGTCTGTAAGTATGAAGGTAGGGAACCAATTTTTTAAAATTATTGTTCCAGTAAAACTTCTTGCAAGTAGTTTTAAGTAATATCTTCTGTAAAACAGTGTGGCAGAATCTGGTATTTGCCACTCCAATATTCATTCTTTGATTCTTCCTTGGTAATGACCACTCTGATTTTTAGGTAGGAATAAGTTTGCTCACAAGAAGGCTATATTTGACAGCTTCCCTTGCAGCTAGGTGTGGCTAAATTGCTAAATTCTAACAAAGGAGACCAAACAGAAAATTAATATGGCAACTTCCAAGACACCTCCTTAAAAGACATCAGGCACAGGTCCTTTTACCTTTCTTTTTTTCTGCTACTATATTATCATCTGGAGTATAAATGTGATGCCTGGATCTCTAGCAGTTATCTTGGGCAACACAGGCGAGTTCCATACCCTAGGGATGGTGAAAAAGAGAGACAGAAGAACCTGATTTAAAAAGAGCTGTAATACCAACCCTGGAATGTCAACCTGGTAGACTACTTTAGATGAGAGAAAAATTAACTTTTATTTTGTGTAAGTCACAGTGAATTTGAGTTTCTATTATATATCACAAAACAGATGGTTTTTCAAGAGAAAAAAAAGGTGGGGACTAAGGTCTCACTTAGACTTCTAACTCCAATGACATTTTTGGGAGTTGGTTCACTCCATGAGGGTGGAGGCCATCAATGTATCTTCCTAGAACCTAGCAGTCTTCACATAGTTTCAACTGATGAACATTTTTTAAAAAACAAAGTTTCTTGTTAGAAAAACAATTTCAAAATGTTACCTACAACAACATTAGAAATTCATCTCTTTCGTACTGTTTTGAGCATTATAAATTGCTACAAAGAGCAAATTCAATACATTTCTTTCCCTATAAATCTTTGGTCAAAAACAATATAATCACTATCTGATCTTCTAACTGGTTGAAATTATGAAGATAATTTTTTGTTATATCATTGCTTCCATGGAACTCTTCATTAATAGATCATAAAGTAAGGTGAATCATAAAGTACAGGCTGAGTTATACCACAATAACAACTCCAAAATCTCACTGTTTAAAACAACAAAGTTTTACTTCGAGTGAGCAGGAACCTCTGTTCCCTATCTTCCATTTTCAGGCCAATGGAATCTCTTCCCTCAAGGAGGAAGAGAACATGACAAATTGCCCACTGGGTCTTAAAATTTCCATTCAGAAATGAGACACATCACTTCCATTCATATTTCATTGACTGAAGTCATATGGCCTGTTTCAAACAACAAAGGTTTACTTCAGGTGAGGAGGAAGCTCTGTACCATATCTTCCATGTTCAGGCCCATGGAATCTTTTCCTTCAAGAAGGAAGAGAACATGACAAATTGCCCACTGGTTCTTAAGGTTTCTGTTCAGAAATGAGACACATCACTTCCACTCATATTTCATTGACTAAAGTCACATGGTCATATCTAACTTCAAGGAGCAGACAGTGAAATCCTACCATGTACTCAGGATGAATACCCCAGAATTACTGGATAATACTACCTACCAGATACAGCATCCCACAAGTAATTCTGAGCTCATATCTTCTCCTTTCAGTCTTCTAAATTTGCTTTAATAAAGCTTTAGAGGTAAGAAACATTTGGTTGGCTAATACAATGAGCCAGCTATATTCACTTTGATTATGGAAAGTGAAATTTTCCTGAGAAGCTGGAGAATTAGATCTAACTCTCCTAATCTGTCAGTATTATCTTGTAACTAGCTGATGATAAAAAACAAATCAGTATGACTTTTCAAAGTCTTATCATTGTAGTTTGACTATGTTATCTTAGATCAGTGATTTAAGAAGTGTGTAGAAATCCTGAGGGAATCTCCAGAAAATGCAGTTAAGAGGTCCACAAAATCCTTCTTTTTCCAAACTCATCTGTTTGACACTGTATTTTCTCCATGTACTTCAACCAAGACAACATACTGTAACAAACAATGTAGAGCAGACATGAGAATCCACTCACCTCATATTAGGCAAAAATTTATAGAGATTTTCAAAGAAATCAGTTGTGGGAAAATACAGGAATTTAAAAAATACATATTTTATGTCAATATGCAATAGATGGTTGCTATTTTAAAGGAATATATATATAGATTTTTATTTTAATTTTAATACAGTAAATATTGATAGATATAATCCACATAAACCTGAGGTTTGTGGGGTCCTTAATAATTTTTGTTTTAGCTTTTTGTTTTGAACTAATTTTCTTCACTAACTTGTAAGAATTTAAAGGGTTCCCAAGACCAAAAGTTTGAGGACCAGTATCTTAGATAACACCTTGCTTGGTAAATTTCAACTTAGTCTTTCAAAGGAGGTAACTACTAAATAACATTTTCTCTGGAAGATTTTAAGGACCAGTGGTATAATTATAACAACTTGTAGTTATGTACACAAAGAACAGAGCATTGTGAAAAACCCATCTAATTACTGGGAAAGGTAGTTTGACCTATCTATCCTGAAACACCAAATATACTGCATATTTGGATTGCAAGAGAGTATGTTCAGTTAATCCATTGAATAATACCTGAGACCAGGAGCTAGTCACTGAATAAGGATCCATGCACCTTCACATGACTAAAACTTACCTAAAGGAGGCTAAAATTAAAATAAGCAGTTTCATATTCTCATATAACAAGAAGTCCAGATGTTGGATATTTCCACAGATGGCTATTCCATAGGTGTGACAGCATCAAAATACTCCCAGGATCTTTACATCCTTCCAATCTGCTAGTTTCAGCCTCTTGGCTCATGTAAACTGGCTCCTTTCATGAGCTCCAAATCCTGACATCAAAAGTAAATACAACACAGGGTAGTTGTATTTCTCAAGTGGAGTCTTTCTCTTAGGCTGTAAGAAAGACTTCCCAGAAGCATGGTGCACCTTAACATTGGTTCCTTTTCAAGTATCCTTGGTCAGAACTGTATCATATGACTGCTCAAATTAATCACTGGTAGGGGGAACGAGGTTATCATGATTGGCTTAGACAAATCATGATTCTCTCTTTGTGGCTGAGAAAGGACCCAGCTTTTCCAAAAGCACTCCTGCACAAAATTGCTGTTCTTTTAGTAAGAATAAGGGTGAGGTGGGGAGTAGCTATGGGATGAGTAATCAGTAAGGTCTTTGACAATTACAAAAACTGGAATGTCTCATTGCAATAACTAAGACTTTCATGGAATAATAAAAATTCAGGGAAGTTTTATGAAGATAATATTTGCCTGTTTTCCTTCTGTCAATTAATATAATAAATGCCTAACAGCATTAAAAATTTGTAGTTTCATTTTTTAAAATCTTCATTGGTAGCTCATTCTTAGTTTGTAGTTTTCTGTAAGTTCACATACATATTTCATTCAGTAATAACAAAAAGTCAGTTCTATTCAATCTCATAATACTCCATTTTTGTTTCCTTACTTAAATTATCATACACTTGTCATTGCTGACATTATAGTATCCTACCATTTAAACTTAATACTTCCGGTTAAAATTTGTCTCTCTTGTTAAACTGGGGTCATTTATAGGTTTTAAAAATATAAATTTCATTCTATAAGCCAAGTAATTATCTAATCTAACTAATTAATAAAAGTCAGAAACAAATACAGAAATATATTATCCAATATGGCCTTCTTTCTCTGGAACAACCCACATACCAGCTGTCTGCTCTACTACTAATAGTATGAGCCAACTAGGGCTGGGAGATATTTTCTGCTATGATTTTGTTAATTTGCAGCTAATTTAGAAAATGATCCTCTGTCATTTTTCCTTCAAGTCTCAGTTTAAATGCCATCTCTTCTGGGGCCTTCTCTGACCACCTTGTTTAAAAGATGCCTCATCCAATTATTTTCTATTAAATCACTCTTCTAATTCTGTCTATAGAAGTCTTGCAAATCTGCAATTACCTCCTTAATGTATTTGTTTATTTTCTATTTCCCAACTAGAATGTAAACACTGTGAGAGCTGGAAAACATGTTAGTCTTATTCTGTACTGGATGCTCAAAGTTTAATCTCGTGCTGGCTCATAATGACTGATCAATAAATATTTGTTAATTGAATTTAGTTTTCTTTCCCGAATCACCTCTCATTGAAACATTTTGTGCTCTATTCTGAAAGAAATTTTTAAAATAAATCTTAATGTTTGTCATATTTTGGCCAATGATATTTAATAATACAGGATATTAAATTTGTATAGTTAATGAACATTTAACATAAAGTGTCAGATGTGGTAAAACATTGTAAAAAATAGTTTACAATTGAACAGATAAATCTCTTTTTATGTCTGATGGTACCTTTCTATACACTGCATTTTTATTTTACATAATTTATTAGGTATGATAAATTAATCTATTTGGGGTTAGCACAGAAATTTTAAAATGTCTAGAAGTGAAGCCATCAAGAACCATGATAGTTTATTTGGCCAAAGCTGAACTTTGCAAATAGTTTGTGTCTTCAACATACTTTGAATTGAAACCACCTCTCATGAACTCTCATTGTGGTTTTATTAAATATTCAGTTGTAACTAATAATAAGAAATACGAACTATTTTAAGGCATTAAGTATTTTATTAAATAAATACATTAACTACTTTATTCCTGTTATTAACTACATAGGAAAGTTACATGAGAAGCACAGTGAAATATGGCTGTTTTCAGTGGAGATATTCCCATGTATGAGTGTGATTAGCACAGACTTGCTAAATCTCTCTCTGAGCCATCTGTGAGCACCTTCTTGGTTTAAAACAACACACACTAGCTCTGCTCAGTTCTAAGTCAGTTTTTACCACAACTGTTATCTTTATCTTAAACCTGGGAAGATTCTCAAATGCCGGAAGCTAGGAAATGCCACCTTTCACTAAGGATATGAACCTTACTTAAACTGAAAAAAGAGTTATATTAAATCAACTATCTCAAATGAGATTTTATTGGCATGAAGTGTTGACCACAAAAGTTCTAATGCATTTATAAGGAAAAAAATAGAGAATATTCAGCTTACTAGTTAGTTTAGGACATATTCATGTGTTTATCATTCTAACAATCCTAAATGAAATTCCTAGTCACTTGAGCTCGCTTGCTTCTCTTTAGCTCAACTTCAAGTTAGAGTGATGCAAACCTCTCTTTATAGTGGCCCCAGTGTGAGGTCCTGGGTTTTGATGAATCAGCAATAGTGGAGACTTTTCTGGAAAAGACTTGGCAGTAAATAACCTACTCCATAGCTTGACGGCCTAGGTCCTTACTGCAGACCTGGTACAAGTTTTTTCTAAAGAACTTGTTCTGATCACCATGAATCAGAGCATTCAAGTGGAATTTCCGAAATACTGCACTGTAGCAAAATTGCCTGGAACTGCCCAGAGAACTGTAAACACAATGTAAGTTTTAAAACAAATTCTAAAGTTATAAGAGACATTATGACAATCACTTTCTCTACCAAAAATATGTGTTTTAAAAACCTGCAAATCAGGAACATTTAGAGTAGGCTTGATTTTGACTGTGGTGTTCAGTTCTGCAAGCCCAGACTGAGTGCAGTTAGGAATCAATCCTTTATTGTCATATCTAAGGTTTTTATATTGAGCTGCACTTTGCATATCATAAAGATCGCCATTTTAACTGTACAAGTGAATGACATTTAGCAAATTTACAGAATTGTGCAACCATCAACACAATCCAATTTTAGAAGATTTCCATCACCCCAAAAAGATCCCCCATATGCATTATGTTTAGGGTTTTCTATTTAATTTTTCCACAGCTTTTCTGTGTGAAAACATAATGCCATAATTGAAATAGAATACCAAAAATGTTAATAAATTTGACAACTGGCATTCAGACACAACTGAATAATTTGCCTGGAAAATAGCAAATTTTGTATGTACAACTTTTTAAAAAGGAGTCTAGCTAATTAAGCAGATAATAGTTTTCCTTAAATAATATTCATAAGATCATGAATAAGAGGAGATGTGTATGAACTGAGACTAGCTCTGCTCTTGTTATAAGCAAATTTGATATTACTTAGGAGGCACATGGTGGCAACAGCAGCTGTGAGTCATTATATTCCTCTCATTCCTTCACACTTCTGGTTTTCACCTTACTTTCTAAGTGGCGAATCAGTCATATTCAGGCTGAGGTCATCAAAATGGGTGGGGCAACACCAGGTTACATTCAAAGTGGGAGCTTAGTTCAAGCTCCAATTTTTCTTTTACTTGGTTACTGTTTTCTGGATTATATAGAAGCTCATATGAATGTTTTAAATGTGGTCTTGACTTCTTCTCTTTTTCCTTCTCAGGGACCATGATTTAGTACCCTTTTGCCAGAGTATACTTTCTTTCTCACATATTATAGTCATGCAAAGAGCCAAATATTAATAAATAATAATAATAAATAAATAATAAAAATAAAAAAGCATGTTAGGCCCACAAGCACCATGTATAAGGAAAATTTATAATACTTTCTCTTAGTAAAATATAAAGTTTGGTGGCACAGAGGTCTGTTAGAAAGCAGCTCCATAAAAATATAAGAATTTTGTCAGTTTTGTGCATTTAACATATCCCAAGATCCTAAAATCGTGCCTGGCACATGGTAGGTGTTCAATAATACTTGTTAAATAAATGAAGTTTTAAAAAATGCTTGTCCTAATGAACTATTAAGTTTGATCCACCTCATTGGTGTGTTATGAAAAGTGTGTTGATATGTTACATAAAATACATTTTAAAAATGTACTAGTGGAACTCAATATACAATTCTAAAGTAAATTTAAACTGTAAAATGAGTAAGTTATACTTCAGATTATGTTATTTTATGATGCTGTATTTCTTTATATTTATCTTACAGAGCTTTACATCCTCATATTGCGCACAGTTTGGATAAGAAGTATATATCTATGTTCTAAAATAAATATAATGTCGCTGAAAATTGTACTGGCTTTCTCTTCTTTAGGTATAGCTTATAGTTAATATCCTCCTTAATGATTTAGCTAAGAAATTCCATCTTTGAAGGAAATGATAAACAATGCAAAAAAAAAAGCTAAAAGAAAAATAGCATATTGATCTCGGCCTCATGAAAATCAGCTTCAAGATCTCTATAAACAGGCAGCATACATTAAATTAACATATAAACGGTAGGTTTAGGATCTTTCTAATAATTCATATTTCTATTTCTCAGTTGACTTAAATTTGATCAAGTAAAACTCTGGCCATATTTTTATTAATTGGCTCTCCTTTTTTCCAGTAATGCATTTTTTTTTCACAATTTTAAGAAAACTGATATTCTCTCAGATTCATGTCTCATCATTACAGTAGATCCCTCCTTCTCCATGCCAGAAGTAGTCACCTTGATTAAACTTGTTTCCTGGGAGTTCCCAGACCTGGATTATGGTCATCACTGATTCAAACACTCCATTCTTACGAGGATTCTCTTCAGGGCTATTGCTCTCATTTTTTCCTTCCTCTTTGGAGACCATGAACCATCATCCAGCCCCTGTCTCTCCAGAAGCATCTCCTCTCCTGACTGCTCTCTTCATTTTATAAGCATACTTTTGTCTTTGCACCCTAAAAACAAGATCCCTTAATGGACCCAACATTCTCTATTTTTCCTCTCAAAAGAGTTGCTCAACTCACTGTTTTGACTTCTTCTTCACCTCTAATCTACAACTCAACTTACTGTAAAAAAAAAAAAAAAAAAGAAAAAGAAAAAAAAAAAAGGTTCTGTCCCTATATAGTCAAATGATACTGTTCTAAAGTCACTTATAATCCCTTATAAGGGGTTATATTGCCAAATCCAATTAACACTTGTCCTTATCTTATGTGACCTCTTGGTAGCCCTGACTGCGTTGGACCTCTCCTGCCTTATTGGAGTTCTTTCATCCCATGTTTCCACCGCACCTGCTTTACTAAACACTTTCGCACCTTGCTTTACTGAAACACTCTCTCGTCTCTTCTCTCCTCCTCCTCCTCCTCCTCCTCCTCCTCTTCTTCTTCTTCTTCTTCTTCTTCTTCCTCTTCTTCTTCTTTTTCTTTCCTCTCTTTCTTTCTCCTCTCTTTCTCTCCCTCTTCCTTCCTTCCTTCTCTCTCTCTTTTTTTCTTTCCTTCCAGAGTCTTGCTTTGTCACCCCACTGCAGCCCCAACTTCCTGTGCTCAAGTTATCCTCTGCCCTCAGCTCCCTGAGTAGCTTGAACTACAGGCATGAACCACCATGCCTGACTGATTTTTTACATTTTGTTTTATAGAGATGGGCTCTCATTATGTTGCCCAGGCTGGTCTTGAACTCCTGAGCTCAAGCGATCCTTCCATCTTGGTCTCCTAAAGTGCCAGGATTACAGGAGTGAGCCACTGTGACTGGCCTACTGATGCACTTTCTACCAGCTTCACCACTCCTTTTCAGTGAGATGGGGTTTTTTTGTTTGTTTGTTTTATTTTGCATATCTTCTCACCTTACAATCAAATGTTGATCTCTAGGCTACTGTCCTTGGACCTGGACTCAACCTACAGAATTTCCCTGGGAAAACAAATCAATTCCTATTGTTTTAATGGCCATTTTTTTTTGCTGATGACTCTCACATTTAAATCATTAGCCTTCAATTCTCTACTAAACTCCAGACCTCATGTCTCCGGTTGTCCCCTGAATATCTTCTCCACCTACATGTTACTGAGCCTTCCAAGGTCTTAGATCTATTCTCAGTTCTTCTCCTTGGGATGACTGTATTTTATATGTAGGAAGGAAGATGAACTGAATATTTAGTAGCCAGAAGGGCAGATGATGGCACTCCTATATGTTGTTTATTTCTGTTTCTCCTCTTTCTGAACACATGGTAGAAATGCACTTCCTTGCTTTTTGAAACTGGTGTGTCATGTGACTAGTTTTAGCCAGTGAAATGTGTGTCCCTTCTAGGCAGAAACCTCTGAAACCTTGTACTCAAATAATTTTATTCTTTTCTCCTTGTACATTCCAGAGGGAAGAGGCTCCACCAGCTTACATCCTTAAGTGAAGATGATGTAGAGCCGACCTCACACCAACCAAAAATGGATATAGGGCATGAGTGAAAAATAAGCCTTTGCTATTTCTAGCCTGTGAGATTTTGGAGTTATTTGTTACCACCAAATAGCCCAGCACATCTGACTGATTTAAGATTCAAAACCAAACTCATTATTTTTTTCCTGCACATCATGAACAGAATAAAACAACACAAGAGAACCTCACCTGCTCTTTATCCTATGCTCCCTGTTTTCTGTGTCTGTGTTTGAGCCATCACCATTTACTCACTTAACCAGGCTAGAAACCTGGGAATAGATCCAGACTCCACTTTCAAGTCCACCTACATTTTATGACTCAAGTAATTCTTCAGGTTCTATTTCCTAAGTATCCTTCAAATCCATTGCTTCATCTCCATTCTTAGTGCACATCTTACTATCTCTTGCCCAGACTATTACAGTGGCTGTTTAAATGGACTCCCTGTCTCTAGACTTTCCTAAATCCATTTTCCATATGGCTGCCAGAGTGATTTTTATAAAATGCCATTCCACTTTCCTGCTTAAAATCTTTCATCAGTGCTTACAGAATAAAGTCAAAATGACTTAGCATAGCATTTTAGGCTCTTGATAGTCCAAACCCTTTCTATCTCTTCAGCATCTCTGCTCCAGAGATATCCAGTTCCTTTTCCTCCCACTCCTGAACAACCCAGACAATACCATTCTTTGATTAATCCTTCCAAAAATATCAACTTAGATTTGATTTACTCTAAGAAGGCTTTCCTGGTTATCCCAAACAGACTTAATTTCCTCCCACCTATCTGCCTAAAATGCGCTTTTACTATTGAATATGTCACTTTAATTTTTTTTTTTTTTTTTTTTTTTTTGCTTATGTGTTTATTGTAGTGGCCAGAGTTTGTAATAATTGTAGTCTTCTCAAGGTTAGGAGGAATACCTTACTGTCCTTATCTGGAAAGCACAGTAGTTAGCACATTACAGCCACCTCAAAAAGATTTTTTTTATTTTTTATTTTTATTTTAAGTTCTGTGGTACATGTGCAAGATGTGCAGGTTTGTTACATAGGTAAACATGTGCCATGGTGATTTGCTGCATCTATCAACCCATCACCTAAGTATTAAGCCCAGCATGCATTAGTTATTTTTGTTAATCCTCTCTCTCCTCCCACCCCAACCACTGACGGGCCCAGTGTGTGTTTTTCCCCTGCCTGTGTCCAGGTGTTCTCATTATTCAGCTCCCACTTACAAGTGAGAACATGCAGTAGTTTGGTTTTATGTTCCTGCGTTAGTTTGCTGAGGATAATGGCTTCCAGCTTCATCCATGTCCTTGAAAAGGACATGATTTTGTTCCTTTTTATGGCTACATAGTATTTCGTGTTGTGTATGTACCACATTTTGTTTATCCAGTCTATTACTGATGGGCATTTGGGTTGATTCCCTATCTTTGATATCGCAAATAGTGCTGCAATGAACACATGCATACAAACATTATGCATGCATCTTCGTAAAATAATGATTGATATTCCTTTGGGTATATACCCAGCAATGGGATTGCTAGGTCAAATGGTATTTCTGGTTCCAGGTCTTCGAGGAATCACCACACCATCTTCCACAATGATTGAACTAATTTACATTATGGAATGGAAATAATAAGACATTTTATCAGAAAGGTTAACATCTGTTAAGGCCTTATATTTTTTACAGAGCTTAAAATCCGTTGAAGGCTTATTATATGTCAGGCACTGCAAAATGCATTCTATAAGCTTTATTTTATTTAGCCTAACAATAGCTGTACGGGATGGAGACATGCGTTAGGTGTCTATCCTTACCGATTTTCTTATCAGAAGCAACCCAAATCTCACCTTCCTGGCAGATAGATCATTATAGGCTCTTAGCTATTATTATAACTAAATTATTTTCCTATGCAGTAGCTGAATGAAGAGCAGAAACAACTATAGTTTACAATCAAGATTTTTGTCTAAACTTTTAAGAGAAAGTCCAGTTTCATTATTTAAAACATTTTGAAAAAAATCATAACATTTATATATCATCTTTCCCTCGATGCATAACACTTTTTACAAAGTTTAGTGGTAGATAAGTGAGGGGTAACTCAAATCAGAGAAACAGGGGTGCAGACATTTGATTAACTTGTCTCACACCATAACTTTTCAAGATTTCATTATCATTCCACAACACCTGCCCTCAAAAAAGAATTTTGTAATTACCATTGAGTGACAAAATACCAAGTAGTGATAGAGGTGTATAGACGAACTCAAAAGTCATTGTCGAAGGATACTGATAAAATATTGGGAAAAATCACAAAAGGCACGAGAAGATAATTTAGAGTTATATGCGCAAATCACATGACTCCAGTCTCTGGCTCTCTTAGCCAGAACACTGAATCTTTTACAATTTACCTCTTGTTGCCAATAATTTTCTATTATCGTCAGATAATAATAGGCTGGCGTATGAACCTAGTTTATCACACATTTTTTTAAAAACTGACATTCCTTTCTTAAGGAGTCCATCCATTCACCCAATTAAAAAAAAAAATTGTTCCAGGAAGAGGAATTAAGTTCATTCCTTTGAATTCTAGTCTGCATCCCAGCTTTTAGAACAGGGGATGCAGAACCAGTTGATTTGCCACAGGTCAAGCAAGTCCTGAGTTTCCAGCGAATCAAGCAATTAACCAGTTACTTGGCCTTTTTGCAGAAATACACAAAACGTGTAGACTCGCTTAATTCCGTCTCCTCTTCACACGGAAATTGGCTGCTCGGGCGAATGTTGTTTTTCACCGCAGCCATGTGTCGAAGGGCGATTAACATTCGCTCGACAAAACCCCATCCCGGGCCATCTGGAAGTTGCACGCGTTCACACCCGGGGCTCAGCCTGGTGCGCCTTCACGCGCAGCCTTTTTGTTTATGCGGTTAGCAGGGGAGAGGGGCGGAGAGGGAGCGAACCTCTCAATGTGCAGCAGGCCGCGAGGGCTATATAAAGCTCGGGTCTCGGATCTACTGGAACTGGCCAAGATTGCCCGCGAGCTGGCAGCGGCCTTCCGCCAGTCTCCGCGGCGCCATGGAGACCGCAAGAGGCGCAGAGGGCACAGAGTGTGGAGCCGCGGCGTCCACGGCCACCGACCGCACTACGCGGCGCGCGGCCGCAGACTCCGGGTAGGTTTCTCCGCGCTGCTCTGTGCCTCCCAGCTTCCCCTGTCCCTCCCGCCTGCGCCTCCCCAGCTCCTCCCCTCCACTCTCCATCCCCCACCCCCCGGTGCCAGCGCTCGGCTTCGGTGGATTCTCCCGGGTCTGGGCTCACGTCTCCTCTGCGCGCCTTGTGCTATCCATCCCGCAGATACGCGGGCTTCTGGAGACCCTGGGTGGACGCCGGAGGCAAGAAAGAAGAGGAGACACCGAACCACGCCGCGGAGGCGGTGAGTGAGCCACGCGTCTCAGGCCGCGCCTCCCACGGGTGCAGAAGATTGACCAGGGCTCTTGGGACGCAGTGCCGGAGAGAGACATGCGAGACACCGGTCCTGCCTCTCGCTTAACATCCTGCCTGCCAGTGGCCATAACGGTGCCGACGCGGCGGATGTGTCCTCTGGAGCGATGGGCCACAGGCACCCAGCCGGGAGCGAGGCTGCTGAGAGCCCTGGGGTTACATTCCCAGCGGGCACGAGGAACACTGGGTCGTGCACATTTCCACTTTCTAGAAGGAGGTGGGTGATAACTGGATTCACTTCCTTTCCTCTTCAGATGCCCGATGGCCCTGGAATGACCGCAGCTTCAGGAAAGCTTTCGCAATTCAGGCACCCAGTCAGGTGAGTGACAGGCCTCCCCAAAGGTCTCCCGCTCCTCCAGCCCCAGGGAGGAGCCAGGGGCATCGCACAGCCCAGCTCCGCAGCTGGTCCTGCAGCCTCTCTCTCTCTCTGAAAATCTGGCTTCAAGGTTACTTATCTTCTCACTCGCAGAGATCCGTTACTCATCAAATTGAAAAAGGTAAGGGCTCACGGTTTCACGTAAAGGGACCATTGATCAATACATACTCAATGAACTTGATGAATATATTACGAAGAGGGAAAGGGGATGCTATGGTAAAAGAGCGGTGACATCTTGTGCTGGCAAAACAGTTTTTGTTTTTAAATCCTAAAGGGTTCGAATGAAACTGACTTGGCATCAGGCAGTGTGTATGCTGCTTTTGTCTTGCAATCTGGAAGGAAGAATGGGATTAGCAGTTACAGTCTTACGGCAAATCAAGTTTGCCGTGTAGGAGAAAATAGAAATGTAATGAAAATCCTAAAGATTACTGAGGGTGGTTATAGAAAGGGTCAAAAGTTATTTAACATGAGGAGCTAGTTTACTGTTCCTAGCCACTTCAGGAAGTCAGCCTTTATCTAAGATTCTTTGTCACTTTTATCAGGTGAAATGTTAATAATTCTGCAGTTTTCCTGCCTCCTAGAGCTGTTAAATGAAGAGCTGAATGATGTTTGTAAAGTGCCCGTGGTGATAAATAGCACATAGAATTCATTACATCTAATTTCCTACCATGTACTAGCACTAGTGAAGCATACAGAAAAAAGTCGTCAAAGCACATGGCAAGTGTTGTAATGGAGTTTAGTTTGGTTAGTTTTACAAGTATGGGCATGGCACGAAGTGCCTAAATCTGTGAGTGGTAGGGGGAAGGGTCAGGGAAGTGTATATTATAAGTAGTGGTTACCTGGCTGAGTCTTGGAGAAGTTAATCAGATGAATGGGAAGTGGGAGCAAAAGAAATAGCACTGGAAAAGAGAAGCAGGATCATGAAACAGTGTGGCTCCTTGTGGGAACTCCAAGGAGTTTAGGTGTGTGAAGTTGTGGTCATTTCAGCAGGGTAATCAGATGCCAGATCTTGTACACTCTTGTACAGAGTTTTGTCTTGATCCTGTTTGTAGTGTTGGGAACCCATGGGCTTTATTCCGAAGGTAGTCTTGGGGGTTATACGTTAAATAGGCTTAGGACATCAAAAGTAAAACTGGAAGTTCTGCAATTTTTCAGGTAAGAAATGATGACAAACCATTGTAAGACACGAGAAGTGAGGATGGGACTGGATGAATCTAGGAAATACTTAGATGACAAAATAGATTAGGCTTTATAATGTATTGGATATGGTAGATGAAGAAGAGGTAAAAACCAGAATGGCTCCTAAGTTTGTAGCTGGTGATCAGGTGAATGCTGTACTAAAAGAATGGAAATTAGGGCCGAAAACAGATTTGGGAGGTGAGACCACGAGTCAAGTTTTCCACTTATCATATTTAATGTGCCTATGGGGCATCCAAAGAGTGATATCCAGTAGAGAGCTGCATACGTAAGTTAGGGGCCCAGAGTCAAGATCTTAAGTGGAAATACAGACTTGGGAGTCCGTGGTAAATGTAGGGTGGGGAAATCATGACAGTGGGCCAGGTAATCCTAGTTTGTTTAGAGGGAGGGCTGATGTTCTCAATGAAAACCTGAGGGAAGGCCAGCATCTAACCAGTACACAAAGCAAGAGAGGTCCGCAAAGGAGACTGAGAAGAATTAGAACAGAAAGAAACTCAGAAAAGTATGTGGGCCCTGGGAGAAGAATGGCCCACAGTGAGAAATTCTGGAGAGAGTATCATAATGACTAAACAGCATTCTTTGGGTTTGCCGGTTCTAGTTACCCATTAGAAAATAAATTGTTTCTTATATAAGAAATTCCCTTCTTTTCTGAAGTATGGATACAATTTAATTATACTTCTCTTACATTTTATTTTTATTCATTTATATTTTGACTAATGTGGTGTGTTTTTTTTTTATTCAGCTGCAACTTCAGCTGTCAACTTTTTGAGGGTAGGGACCATGATTTATTCATCTTTAAATTGTGAATTATGTTGGCACAAGGGATCACTGAAATATTTATTGAATGACTGAATAATTGATAGTTACTTGTTTAAGCATCAAAAACATAAACTTTTTATGATTTTTGCTGGAAACATTTATAAACTACATTGTTTTTCTGCCTTTTAAAGTGGAGCATACTGAACATAATGTAATCTTTCATTTGTTGGAATGACTCCACTGTATGAATATATGGGCTGTTTATCCTACACGAAAATGACTGCACTGTACATGGTGATTCAGCCTTATCTCTCCTCTTTCTTTTCCTTGATGAAGACCAGAAGGCAAGATTAGTATTTGTCAGATTTTTGAAATTCTGAGGTAATCATACTTGCATGCCAGTTATTTGTATAAAACATATATAATTTCTCAATATTTCATATGATATTCACAAATGTAGTTGAATGAGGAGAAGACAAGCAGATAGAATCAAAGTTGAGGTCAGAAGTAGTCTTTCTATGCCTCAAGTTGTGAGTGCATAGACAAAATTTTTAAAATACTGGTTTTTATACATTTCTAAACTTACATTGTCTACTTCTATAAGAGTTATATCTGTGAGTTTTAAGTAAGATAATAGGTAATTTCCACCTTTTTGTAAGGTGCATAATATTTCGTCATTTTTATAAAGCTGGATATCATCAGAGTTTTTAATGTACTGGTAGAACTCAATTCATTTTTTCCAAAGGAATTTAGAAACTGTAAGACAAATCTTCTATATATTATAAGAATAAATATATCCATAAGGCACAAAGTAAGGTAAACACTGATCTTATGCTTATCCAGGGTTTAGTGTGAATTTGATACAATTTACAGCTTGAAAAAAGACTGAAAATAATCAAACAGTTATTGATACTTGGGCAAGTAGATTCCATGAAAGCTGTGATAGTAGCATATTTTAACTCTATATCTTAAGGCTATATCCAAATGTATAAGTTAATTGTTAAATATATGGAGCTCTTCAAAATTTGACCATTTCATGAGTTTAAAGATTCTGAATGTGAAAAAATAAAACATGTTGTCTGCTTCTTTCAGACTATTTTGGCCAAAATCAAAGTGTTATGATTACTTATATCAAGAAGCAGAAGCTCTTCTGAAAAATTTTCCAATTCAAGCCACAATTTCATTTTACGAAGATTCTGATAGTGAAGATGAAATTGAGGAGCTGACCTGTGAAAATTAATCTGATTAGCTACTTCTGATTATATCCAGAGCTTTTAGGGTTTAAATTTAGTGTACAAATGTATCATAATTATTTTAAGCTAATTTATTTGTATATAGATTATTAATAAAGTGAAATATTTTATAATTAATCTGGTATTTGGCCTTTTTTTATCCCTACACTAGAATTGAATGTTGGAATCTAAAATAGGTGCCATCTACAAATGTCTTGATTGCATTATAAATATTTGGCGCTTACAAAGAATAAATTTTTCTCTTCATTAAATTGCAAATTTATATTTAGTTATAATTTTGCAAAGAATGACAGTATTTAATTCTCAAGACTGAATTTTTTAACATCTGCTATTTCCTACTGATGCCAGTTGGATGTTGTAGCTACAGATTAGTATTATCTTATTAGATAATGAAGAAAATAGCCTTATGTTAGAAATCACTCATTTATTAGTAAAGATTTTTTAGCAGGTGGAAAAAACACATTAAATCATTATCTGTAATTGAAAAGGGGAATCAATCTTAGGGCTCTTAAATTATAGATATTTTACATAAATGATGAGCAAAGTAACTCTTATGTTAATACCCCTTTTCAGTCCTTAAATCCAGTAGTAAAATAGTATTGATGTTTAATACTTAATGTACTACATCGAGGGATCCCTAGAATTAAAACAAAATGTTTAAATTTGAGTGATTGATATGGAGTCTAAAAAAGTGGAGTCTAAAGGCCAGAAGTTGATAGTATCTTCCATTTCTGTAGGGGAGATAAGAAATTTGGAAAGTATGGAACATTCTTCAACAATATTAACTTATCCTTGTTCTGGTTCTCTGCTTTTGTTATTCTTGTGCAAAAGTTTTCTCATGAGAAGTGAAATAAGTCTCAGTGATTAGTTTTTCTTATGTAGACTTCATCAGTCCTCATCATTTAATGAGAGAGAGAGAACACTGCAGCAGTTTGCAAGGTCAAAGTAATACAGTTAATTATAGCCATGAGGTTCTTTTAGCTCAAATTCAATCTTCTTGTAATAAGCATTTCAATTGCAAATAAAAATGGATAGAGGTGAATGTCATAGGTGGCTAACGAGCTAAGAAATGCCTCTTATTTGAATGGCTACATATAGTCACACACTTTTTCTTTTGATTTAAAAGATTCTACAAACATAACCTTGATTTTTAGTCACTTTAAGAACTAAGTAGTTAAACAGAGAAAGTTTAAAGCATGACAATATGTTCAGAGTTAGGAAAAGTTAGTAATTAAAGGAGGATGGGGAGAATTATTTAGAACTATGTTTCTTCTGAAAACTTTCTCCCTTATTGGATTCTACTCTCAAGATCTATGTGCTTCCCAAGGGACACACAAAACAAACAAACAAACAAACAAACAAACAAACAGAAAAATCAGATTTTGAGCATTAGAGCCTGGTGTTTACCTACAGTGTTTGTCCTTTTCCCATTAATATGTTGGAATAGTACGAACAGCCACTGCCACTTATTCAGTACCTAATATTAACCAGGCACCGCAGTATGTAGTTTACATATGACCCTTTAATCTTTAATAAACCCATTATGCAGATGGGGAAAATGAGACTTTGAGATACTAAAGTAACTTTTATAAGACAGTTCAGTCATTAAGTGCAGAGATGGCATCCAAACCAAATCTGACTTTTAAACGTTACTTCATCACCACAGCTGGAGGTGAGCTGCATCAGTACACAACTCCCAGGGAAGACAGGAAGTTACATAAGGAGGGAGAATTTGTGAGTGGGTGAATAGAGCAGAAGGAGACTTTACTAATGTCTTTCGCGCATTCATCAGTCCTTAGCATGCTTAAAGTTGAGGTTTAAGGATGCTTAAAGGTGAGGTTTTCTTCTTACCCCACAGTAGTGGCTATTGACATTTGATATTTTTGCTCTTAAAGGTGTGAGGTGCTTTTTCCAGTACAGTCTAGTGCCTTACAGGAAAGAATTTCAGAGAAACTAAAATGCGTTTTTATCCGTATTTCAAATAGTGTATTTTATTCCATATTTCAAGTAGTGCGATGGTACTGCTTAACAATGAACACACATTGCTGTTCCGGGTTAGCAGGATTAAGAATTTGTTCCCAGATTCGGTCAGCACCAAGGCTAAGGAACAGCTTCACTCTCTAATCTTTCCACGAAATAGCTGTCACCTTGCTCCGGTGCTGAAGTGCGGGACGCGGAACTAACTGAGCATGCGTACTTCCTCCCTGCCGGCCCTCCCTCCGCCCCGTTGGCTCCGCCCTCCGCGGACGTGCTGCGTCATAGCGCGTCTCACCCCTGGCGACCCCGGAAGTGGGTCGGGGGCTTGGCCTCTGCCCGGCCACAGAGCCGGAGCTGGAGGTACTCTCCCGTCCGGCGGCGAACCCCGGGCAGGGCCCGGGGCTGGAGTTTCAAGATGCTGAACGTCCCTTCCCAGTCTTTCCCCGCCCCCAGGTCGCAGCAGCGTGTAGCCTCCGGGGGGCGTAGCAAGGTAAGCGGGTGGCTCCGTGAGTCTCTCCCCTCGCTGCGTTTCGCGCTCCGGCAGTCTGTTCTCTCCTTCCGCCCCAACTCCCAGCTCATGTACACCTCTCTAAGCTGTCGTTCCCTGCTATCCTTGCCTACAACCTCTTTTTGATCCCACTCTGTGTACAGTCCCTAAACTCTCCTTATCTCCCTCCCTTTCCCCTTGTAGCCCCTCTTCTTTCTGGTCCTTTATCTCGCTCTATCTGTTCCCTTCCTCCAAGTCCTTTCCCGCGATTTCAATTTATATGACAGAGCCAGGCACTGTGCTTGCGGTATTATAGGCGCTTGGTATTAGCCTCCTTCCCTCAACCTCATCTCCTCGCTGGTCTTTTGTTCTTCACTGCCTGAAGGAGTTGTACCACATCACTCGATGTGGGTTCCCTTGCAGGAGGGAAAGGCTTGGCGGTGGCGATAGTGACCGTCTGTGCAAGGATGGGGGCTTGAGCTGGGGAGCTAGGTCAGGTTTACAGACACTATCCAAGTCATACTGCCTTTCTTTCTTCCCCTGGTACCTGATTGTTTTATCATTACCTTTTCTACTGTTATCACTTGCTAACTTTGAAGCAAATATAATACTCTTGAGTTTTTGTTGAGCACAGTTGCTGTTAGCAACAGGTGGAATACTGTGCAGATATATTCTGTATTTGCAAAATTCAGTAAAAACTGTGTTCTTTGTTCTTTTGCGAATGTTGTTTGTTCCTGTTTATGTGTTAGTTCCTCATTCTGTAACCATATCTTTATCTTTTGTTTGTGACACTTCCACCTACTTGAGCCACTCGGTTAACTCTTGAGTCTTAGCATCATTTGGAACCCTTGTCGATTTTCTTATTTTTCTCCACTTAGACTTGGCGTTCTGATTCTAGTTCAGAATGAATATAGGTTCAGGGATCTGTAGTTTTCATTAGCTTTCCAGAGATTTCTTAAGTACTTATAGGTGGCCATGTATATTTTTAGTGCTTTACATGTATTAACTTTAATCTTCACAATTATCCTGTGAAGTGAAAGCTTTTATTGTCTCTATTTCACAGAAAAGGAAACTGGCTAAGAAATGTTGCCTTAAATTGCTTAGGCTTGTGTTGTGGTTCTGCTGTGAAATTTCATTACTGATTCATATGTCAATCATCTAGCCATCCAGGCATGTATATTTTTCTCACTGGTTTTTGACCTGTTTCTTGAAGCTAAATACTTGATTGAATAACATAGTCTTTCCAGAGAGAATCTCTGAATTAGAATATGAGTTGCTGCCCTTCTTCTTCGTTAAAAATACCAACTATGTTCTTAGCATCCATTTAAAGGAGAAAACTTAGAAGCAAACCAAAAAGTCACACAGATGGCGATGGCAAAGGTGAGTCTTTGGTCCAAAAAGAGAGCACAATAAGATTATTGTGCAATTCTAAGGAAAACTCAGACTCCACTCTTTTTCCTCTTTTCTTTGTGAAACAAGATGATGCTGAGAATGTAAAAACTGAGTCAGGTTTGGATGAAATGGGTAGAAGTTGAGAAAATAGAACCTAGTTGGGAAGGTTGGGAACATGCAGCAGGTTCTCAAATAATGTTGTTTCATTCAACAGCATTAAGTTATAATATCGATGAGAAAAAAAAAATTCGTTTCACCCGGGGCCACTGTCTTTGGCACACTCTAACTGTGTCTGCATAGGTTTTCTCTGGGTACTCTAGTTTCCTATTACAACCCAAAGATATGCAGGTTAGATTAATTGATGTGTCTAAACGGTCCCAGTCTGTGTGAATGTTGGGTGTGTATGAGTGTGCCTTGCTGTAGGATGGCATCCTGTCCAGGGTCGATTCCTGCCTTGCGCCCTGAGCTACTGGGATAGGCTCTGACTACCTGTGACATTGAACTGGAATAGTTGGGTAAATAATTATCTTATTGTTTTTTAATTAATCTTTCTTAAATGTATATATAGCTAACATTTCTTTCAGTGTTTAATATTAGAAGTATTTTGGTCTTTATTTAGAAGTCTGGTGATGTTTTTGTGACCAGAAATATGCTGCAGGAACTTTTGTTTATGTCAGTTAACCCACGGTAAAATTAGTTTCGTTGTACATAATTTAGTTTCCAAGCACCTGTTGACCAGCTTAAGTGAGGACTTACTGTAATTTTTTAAAGGCACAGATTTTGAAGTGAGAAAGACCTAGATTCTTTCACCATATCTGCCAGTTAATCTCTTTGAGTCTGTTTCCTCAGATGTAAATGAGAATAACAGTACCTATATTATAGGATTGTTCATAGGATTCAATGAGGTAATGTTTCTCTTAGCACAGCCTTGGTAAGCACTCAGTAAATGCCACTTGTCCTGAGGCTTTTATTTAGATCTCACAGACTTGAGTGTGACACAGAATATGCACTCAACATATGATAGTGATTATTTCTATTAATACCACTGAACAAATACTTATTGAGAACCTACTATATGCTGGAGTTTGTGGTCTCTGATTTCACGGTGTTTAGTCTCATAGGTTGCACGAAATAGTAAACATTCAGTTATAATGTCGTAAGTACTACAATAGGGTGTTATGACCACAAACGAGTTGAGGATCAGAGAAGCCTTCCAGAGGAATTAATGGGAGTTGGGGTGAGGTTGATCCCTGCAGAGGAAGCAACACTACCATAAGCAAGTACTTGACAGCAATCATGGAGTCAAATAATCAGTTCCCATTTGGCCAAGTATGTAATGGAGAAGAGCAAAAGTTAGAACGTGGAGCTAGTGCAGTCAACTGTGACCAGATTGTGAAGACCTGGTAAGTCCCTAGGGAATTATTATAAGGTAACCTGAGGAGCCACTGAGGGAGGGAGAACCTTTGATTAGATTTGCATTTCGGAAAGCTTGCTTTAACTATCCTGTGGATTATGGAATAGAGAGAGGTGAGTGATTTTCGTTTGGGATGGGAAAGGTCATTTTCTCACACTTCATTTATTGGGATCAAATGACCTAGAGTTTCAGTGATAGCCAGAATGGAATGATGTAGATTGATAGGATGGAATGTGAAAGGCACCACAGACCCATTAACTTGGTTAGTTTGGGAGTAAATGGATATCTAAAATAGGTGTGATTCAGATAAGTGAAATATGTAAACGTCCTTGAATGTGTCTGCTTTTACATTAAACATTCTTCTGTTACTACATTACAAATTAGTCAGACAAGCTTAGTTCCATAGAGATATCTTGAAAATGTTCTGATCAAAGTACTAATAATACTTCTCATCTGAAAACATTGAAAATGTGTTTTATAAAACAAAATAAAAACCCAAACCATCCTGTTATTAAGTTCCCTGGGCAAGGGGCCTCATAAGGTTTCAGGCTCTTTACCATCACATGCAAAGACAATTCTTTGCTCAAGGGCTGTATAGAAACAGGTGCAGGCCATAGTTTGCCACCCCTTCCCTACAGTGTTGTTTTCCATTATTTGATAAACTTTGTTACTCAATGGATTCTTAGATAAGATTGCTATCTAATGATTTCTAAAAGTCTGTTTATATTGACAGTTCAGAAAATCAACTATAGTTAATTGTTTCTTTATCTTTTCTTCTGTCAAATCTCTTTTGATTTTTAAGGTGAAGAAATTTTGGTCCAAACTGGTGACTGTAACATATTAATGTCAGAGCCAGGACCAGAACCTGTTTTCTGGTTTCTGGTTCAATATCATTCTTGTTATATGGTCAGCCCTGTGTAGCCCTGTGTAGCCCTGTTTTCTGACTCCAAGGATTGAACCAACTGTGGATCAAAAATATTTGGGAAAAAAAAAAGTTAAAAAGAACAATACAACAATAAAAAAAAGGACTTATAAAATAATATAATACAACAGCCATTTACATAGCATTTACTTTGCTTTAGGTATTATTAGTAATCTAGAGATTATTTAAAGTATATGGGAGGATGTTCATAGTTATATGTCAGTACTTTGACATTTTATATGAGACACTTGAGCATCTGGATTTTGATATAGGGTAGGGGGAAGTCCTGGGACCAGTCCCCCGTGGATACTGATGGACTGCTGTACTGTGACATCAATATGGTGAAAATTTGTGTGATAGAATTTCTAAGCCCTACCTTTTATAATTCAAATACAGCATAAACAATATTGACAGCCTCTTAAAGCTGTAAAGGATTTATAGAATTGTTAGATTTGAATTTTATTATCTTTTAAAATGGAATTAAAAGTAATGAAGAAACTAGATTTAATTCTTTCTTTTTCCATTTTTAGGTACCTTTAAAACAGGGCAGAAGCCTTATGGATTGGATTCGCCTGACCAAAAGTGGAAAGGATCTAACAGGATTAAAAGGCAGGTTAATTGAAGTAACTGAAGAAGAACTTAAGAAACACAACAAAAAAGATGATTGTTGGATATGCATAAGAGGTAGGTGGTATTTATTAAGTACTTCAAAAAATGTTGACTGAACTTTCCAATTATGATGCTATATAACCTCATAGTCATGTTATTTTAAACAATTGACAATTATTTAACAAAAATATGTCCTGTGCTTGACAATAATTTATATAATTCTGACTTTGGATAGTATTTCTTCCTTAAGTAACCATTATATTCTGATGTAGAAAACAGTGAACTTCTGATATGAAAAGGTTTTTCTTGCTTCCTTGTACTGCATTTCCTTTGAAAGGAAACAAGCATTTGCCAGGCAATATAGTACAAAATTATTTGGTAAAATCCAGTTTATGTAGCAATAATTTTCTGTCTCAGAGCCTTATAAGAGAATTCTGTTGGAAAAAAAAAAAATCTCTGAGAATCTAAAGTAAACCTGAAAGTCTTGCATTAAAATCAGATCTTCAGTTTTCACTTGCAGCAATTTTTGTTACATGGTGTATGTTTCTTAGCAATAGTAGTTACTTGATTTTGTTTAGCTCAGAGAGCATTAGAAACTCCAAATTTGATATAAATGTATTGGAGGAGGTGAGCAGACAGACATGAGGGTAGCTGATAAAAGCTGACTTTGTAGTAGCCAACTACCTGACATCTAGTAGGGGAACAAAAATAAAAATGAAGGGCATCCAACTATACCATGAGGCTCCATACATGGTTAACTGTGTTTACCATCTGTTTAGAGAGGAAGGGAAATACATCATTTTTGTTCTTAGTGCAATTGTAATTTTATCACTGTGTAATTTTGGTTTGTTGTCAGTTATCCTGACTACACTATAACCTGTATGAGGGCAGGGACATTGTCGGTCTTACTGCTCTGTCACTAGTGGCTGGCACATAGAGGCCATTGACTTGTATTTGTTCAACGAGTGTAATACTTACTTTTAAGAAGTATGGTTACTTAAAGAGGTGTCTGGTGGTTTTCACAGTGGATTGGTGATATCAACAGATATCAACACCAGTAAATGCTAAATTAATTTTCTATGGATCCTGTAACAAAGGACCACAAACTAGGTGGCTTAAACAACAGAAATTTGTCTCATAGTTCTTGATGGCTAGAAGTCTGTGATCAAGGTGTCAGCAGGGTTGGTTCCTTATGAGGACTGAGTAACAATTTGTTCCATGCCTCTCACCTAGCTTCTAGTGGTTTGCTGGCAATCTTTGGAGTTTCTTGGCTTATAGAGCATTACCCTAATATCTAACTTCATCTTCACATGACATATTCCCTATGTGCTTGTCTGTGGTCAGATTTTCTGTTTTTATATGGGCGCTAGTCCTACTCAATTAGGGACCTCCCCTACTCCAGTGTGACCTCATGTAATTTTGTATCTGCAACAACCCTATATCCAAATAAGGTCATATTCTGAGCTACTGATGGTTAGGACTTCAACCTATGAATTTGGGGGGACACAGTTCAACCCATAACAGACACAATTAGAGTATGAAATTTTCAGTGGCAAAGGGTATGGAAACTTCCAGCAGGTGATGACATAGTTTGTATTGAGACATAATAGGTGTTCAACTACCCAAAGTTCCTCAGAGACATACAAATGTGAATGGTACCAACAATCTGGAATGAGGATTCTGGCAGGTGCAAAAAGATCTTTTTAACATTTTATAGGGTTTTTGCCACCCTCTTTATCCTTCCTTCCTGCTCCCTACCTGTTTACCAGCTGCAAGTAACTGGTACAAAATGACTTCCCCATTGTGCCTGAGTGTTTTCCACTAGGTAGGGGGAAGTCAAGATTAGCTTCCCAAGAACACCTTTCAGCTGACCTAGGCTGCAGGCATGCCTGAGTTCTGTTTCTGCACTAAGAAACCACTTATTCAAAAATTCAATTATGTGAACCTCTCATGTCCTAGTGATATTAGATAATTGAGGCATTATTAGAATATAGTTAGACTTTATTATTCATATGATGTATTGATGGGGACAAGGGACTGGATTGCTGTGTTTGAAAAGTAATACAGGTTGAATATCCCTTATCCAAAATGCTTGGGATCAGAAGTATTTTGAATTTGGGATTTTTTCAAATTTTGGAATATTTGCATTATATACTTACTGGTTGAGCATCCCAAATCCAAAGACTGGAAATCTAAAAGGCTCTATTGAGTGTTTCTATTAAATATGTTGGAGCTCAAAAAGTTTCAGATTTTGGAGCATTTCAGATTTATGAATTTGGGATACTCAACCTCTACACTGCTCCCAGTTCCATATCCTCTGTAATGATTTGAACGTATAGCATTTTATGTGATAAGGTTGTTGATTTAATCATGAATTTTTTTTTTTTTTTTTTTTAAAGGAGATAGGATCTCGCTTTGTCCCCTAGGCTGGAGTGCAGTGGCTCCATCTTGGCTCACTGTGTCCTTGACCTCCTGGGCTCAAGTAATCCTCCTGTCTCACCCTTCTAAGTAGCTAGGATGACAAGTGTGTACCACCATGCCCAGCTATTTATTTTTTATATTTTTCTAGAGATAGGGGCTTGCTCTGTTGCCCAGGCTGGTCTTGAACTCCAGGTCTCAAGCAGTCCTCCTGCCTCAGCCTCACAAAGTGCTGGGTTTGCAGGCATGAGCTGCCATACCTGGCCATGAATTTTTTAGAAGTTTCTTCTGGGGAACATGTTCTACTCTATTAACAGTAAGACATTTTCCCCTCTTGGTAGAAATAAGATGTGTCTTTTTTATCTTTTTGACAGTTTGGTCTTTTATTTTATCAAGAAACACTCAGTTTAGACCTTGCTGATGGAGGAAGGATAAATGACTATTAGCAGGCAGAGAGAAGCTCCTTAAGAGGGCTACAAAGTATAAGTGATACCAGACTGTTGAAAGGGAGACACATGAGTTAGGAAAATCAGGGATGCTTTTGTGGTAGAGATAAGCCTTGAAGCAGTAGGCAGGATTTCAACAGGAAATGAGGAAGTGCACTCAGATGGAAGGAAAGGCCTAAACAAAGGAACAAAAACAGGAAAGTTTGAGGTGTTCTGGAGCTTAGGTTAATTGTTGGAGAATTATAAGAAAGAAGGCTGGAAAGGTGTGTTAGGTCAGATTGTGGACAACCTTGAAAGCCAGACTGGGAAATGTGTTCCTCATATAGATGGCAGTGCGTACTCTTGAAGGGATTTGAATGTGGGGACAGTGTTGTAAGAGTATGCCTTGTAAAGATTAATCTGGTGGTAGGTGTGGTGAATTGAAATGGGATAAGGAAAGCATTTATTTTCTTACAGAAGTTCAGATGCTAACAGGAGGTGAACCAGGATGTTGACAAAGGTCATGGAATAACAAGGTGAATGTGAGACAGACAGATTACTGGTAACTTCTAACATGATCCCAAATGAAACTAAAAATACATGTGTGAGGGAAATGGCTCTGCTTTAGTCAGGAGTAGGCCTAAGCGGCCTTTCTGCACAGCATGACTCAGCGGGTTTGGAGCGCAGGCACACAACGTCGCACATTATGTAACCATGCTGTGTGAGCTTGTGCTTGGCTCTGAGTCACTATTGTCTGTAAAAAGTATAATTGCCCTGCTTAACGCTGTACATACAGCTTGCTCGCACCCTGAGAGAGAGTAAAGCCATGTTGAAACTCTCTACGATTCCTTGCGTGTTTTTCCAGCTACCTACCACTTGCCCACTCACTCCCCTCAGACCTCAGAACCTGACAATATGACTAAACAAAGGTATCTTTTTCTTCACAGCTGTTCTAATTTAAAATATTACTGATAGCTTCTTAATGGGGGAATGTGTGTGCCAACTTTAGTCTTGAAGGTCAGAGATAGTGTTTGGACCCAAGTTTTAATCAAAACTGTGCCACAGGGAAGCATGGTATGATAGTGCCATTTTTTTTTTTCCTTTTTTAAAGTACCAATCCTTCATTTTGTGACAACTGCCCCATTTTTAGATTAGGTCTGAATTCAACTGATCACAATGTGGGAGACACAATCAGTTTCTTTAGGAAGTCTTAGAAAATACACAATTTGGTGTGGGTTTTTATGGCTAATATTTTGGGGACTATTTTCTCTTTTTGAATAAGTAGCAGCATTTCTGCTTCATGTTCAGGTGTGCTGAGCCTGGTCACATACCTTAAAATGATGGTATAAAAACAGCACTTGGCTGACAGTGGGATGTAAAAAATGAGCATCAGTTTGGAATGATCTCTAAGACATGTGTATCGAGTTCCTAATTTGTTCATTTAATTTTCACCATTTTCTGTAAAGTATGTAATTATTGTAAAGCAGTAGTAGTTAATTGGAATGCCGAAGAAATGGGTTGGTAGGGGAATTACTGCTTTTTAAAAAAACTTGTCGAATTTACCATTAATTAATGCTTTTATATTTTTCTCTTTTACTGTTGTTTCAAGTCCCTTTCTCAAGAACTAAAGATTTACAAACATGTAAAGTGTTGAGCAAGTGGGTAAATCACTCATCTGAGAGTTCTCCTGTCAAGCGTAGATCAGACTGTTTTTACTGTAGTATGATACATTTTATTATAGTATAGTCAGTGTTAGTAATGATGCATTAAGTAGTGAAATCATCATTTGGGCAGCATGGTTCAGCATTTTATCTTAGTGAGGATGAGGGAAGTGTGGCTTGATACTCAATAACAGTCTATTTGAATAAATGGTATTTCAAAAAAAGTTGACTACTGCCAAAGGACTAGTGTCTCTGTTGCTAAAAATTTAGCAGATTAGGTTCTCCAAATGGTGTTTTATGGATTTCACTTATTTAGAAATGAACGTATTTTGATTTCTCCTTAAGCTGATTGTCATATACTAGTAAATTGAAGAGGCCTGCTTGATGCCACTGTGAAAGTGGCTTATAATGGGTCTGTTTTTTTAATTTCATAACTGTTTTTTAAAACTTGTGAAGTGGATCCTAAGAAGTAGTATTTAGTCCTGTTATATTTCCATTATAGTTATTTAGATTTTTGGGTTCATGTACAACAAACCTTTTAAAATTTACTCATAGGATGGTAGTGTAAATGTTTGTGAATACAGTTGATCCTCATTATTCATGGACTTTATATTTGCAAGTTTACCTACTTGCTAAACTGTATTCATAACCTCAAACTCAGTACTCACAGTGCCTGTTAGTCATTCAAAGACACACACAGAGCAGTGAAAAATATCTTTGTTGCCCAACGTGCACATTCCTAGCTGAGGTTAGACAAGGCAATGTTCTGACTTCTTGTTTTAGTTCTTATACTGTAAAAAAGTGTCTTTTTGACCAGGTGCGGTGGCTCACGCCTGTAATCCCAGCACTTTGGGAGGCCGAGGCAGGCGGATCACCTGAGGTCACGAGTTCGAGAACAACCTGCCCAACTGGAGTTTAGTAGAGCTGGCAAAACTCCAGCTCTACTAAAAATACAAAAAATTAGCCAGGCATGGTGGCACATGTCTGTAATCCCAGCTACTCTGGAGGCTGAGGCGGGAGAATTGCTTGAACCCAGGAGATAGAAGTTGCAGTGAGCCGAGATTGCACTACTGCACTCAAGCCTGGGTGACAAGGGCATAACTCTGACTCAAAAAAAAAAGGGGTGTCTTTTTTTGAGGTCTATTTAGTGCCATAATTTTTACATTTTTGTGTTTTTGGTTGGTGATTTCACTGTTTAAAATGGTCCCCAAGAATAGTGCTGAAGTGCTGTGGCAAGAAAGCTGTAGTATACCTTATGGAGAAAATATATGTCAGATAGGCTTCATTCAGACTTGAGTTGTAGTGAGTTACAGCTATTGGCTGTGAGTTCAATGTTCATGAATCAGCAATATGTATTAAATAAAGTGTCTTTAAACAGCAGCACACATTAAACAAGGGTATGTATTGATTGGTTGATAAACCTGTTGTCATTATAGGCTCATAGGAACCCAACTTTGTATTTTTTACTAGTAGCGATGGGTCAGTATTCGCTAATTCAGTGTTTACAGCATACAGGAACCCAATTTTGTATTTTTTCCAAGGAGCAATGGGTCAGTATTTACTAATTCAGTGTTTGCAGCAATTTTATGGAAATAACTGCCATGAATAAGGATATTCAACTATATTTCTTTAGATCATCTTTCATTTATACTCCAGTAATGATAAAGAAAGCTTTATACTTTTTAGGTTAAATTCAGACCCACCAAAAATAGAGCTGATTTATCTAACTGTTTTTTTTTTTTTCCTAGGTTTCCTTGGCTTCCTGGTTCAATTCTGTTTTCAGAAACTGCAGTATTATTTGTCCATAGCAGGGAAAGTTTTTCAAATTTGGAACTATTGTTTTAATTTGTAATAGAACATATTAATCCAGTAATATACTATCTAAATAATAATGTATCATTATTACAGTTAGTTCAACCATTCTATAGTTTACTTTGTGTGCTATCATCATTAGTTTCTTGACAGATTTTTGAACAACTCTCTTCAACTCTCTTCTTTCTTGTTTAGGTTAGATTAAAACCCACTGTGTTTGTAACCTCAAACTCAGTACTCACAGTACTTTTAGACATTCAAAGACACGCACAGAGTAGTGAAAAAAATCTTTGTCGCCCAACATGCAGGTTCCTAGCTGGGGTCAAAGAAGGCAGTGTTCTGCCTTGAAAACAAATCAACAATGTTCTGCCTTGAAGAAAATCAAAATTGTTTTAGTGGTACATTTCCCTTCATTCATTGTTTGCTTTTGCTTTTTTTTTTTTTTTTTTTTTTGGGACGGAGTTTCACTCTTGTCACCCAGGCTGGAGTGCAGTGGCACCATCTCAGCTCAGCTCACTGCAACCTCCACCTCCTAGGTTCAAGCGATTCTCCTGCCTCAGCCTTTCAAGTAGCTGGGATGATAGGTGCCTGCCACCATGCCCGGCTAATTTTTTGTATTTTTAGTAGAGTTGGGGGTTTCACCATGTTGGCCAGGCTGGTCTGGAATTCCTGACCTCAGGTGATCCACAGCCTTGGCCTCCCAAAGTGCTGGGATTACAGGCGTGAGCCACTGCACCCGGCCTGTTCATTGATTTCTAACCTAACCCACAGATTTTTCAAGCTGCCTCTGACATCTAAGATTATTAGCTGTCTCTTACTTTTACCCAGTCTTTATCTCCTAAACTGTCATTCACTCTCTTCTTTCTCCTTTTTTTCACTTTTTTTCTCTCTCTACTTCTCTCCCATTCATTACAAATCTAGTGGGGAGGAAAAACTGCTGGTCTCAGGGCCTCATCTAACCCTCAGGTGTTCTGTTTGGTTGACACAGTGCTTTACAAACCGCAGCCAACATTCTGAAATTTTCTTTGTGGGAAAGTTTTTCTTTTTTATGACAAATTTAATTTTAAAAAGGATACGGGGCTATTTAAATTTTCTCTTTATTGTTGTGTCAGTTTTAGTCAGTTGTGTTTTTCAATGAATTTGTTAATTTCGTCTCAGTTATTGAATATATTGGCATATAGTTATTTGTAATATTCCCTTTTTATTTCTTTAATGTCTTAAGTTCTATGATATACCCTATATGTCCTTTTTTCATTCCTGGTGTTGCTAATTTTTTCCCTCTTTTTTTCTTGATCGGTCTTACTAGAAGTTTATCAATTTTATTAACATTTTGAAGAAACTAATTTTGCTTTGTATTTTCTCTGTTGCTTCTTTTCTGTTTCATTGTTTGTTGTTTCATTACTTGTTTTCTGTTTCATTACTTTTGTTAGTGATGTAGCTACTTTAAGATTTTTTTTCTTCAGCATTTGGGTCGTTAAATTTATAGAAATAATTTGCAGTAACTCTCATTATATTCCTGGTTGTTGCCTGAATTACTTGATAGTGGCAATTTTTGCTCCTATTTATGTTTTGGCTGTTGCCGTTATCTTTTTGTACATTCAAATGTATTACCCAGTCACATAATTCTCAAGTTTTAAATTAACACCTCATGTATAAATATTCTTTTTAGAAAGTGCTTTCTGTTTTTAAATACCCTAGCAGGGTTATTGATGTGTCAGTTATATGCTATGTGCTAAGTGTTAATTTTCACAACAGATGAATGAGGTAGGTCTTCCATTTCAGAGATTGAGGGGACTGAAGCTTAGAGAATCCACATTTACCAAATAAGAAAACTGAAGCTGATAGAATATATTAGTGGGGAGTCATAGCTATAACTGATGGAAAACTATCTTGGCTTAAGCTGAACTAAAAATTTACTAAAAAGTTACAGGTGAGAATTGATGCAGGGGCTCAGACCAAGTCCCCAGGACCTGTTTTCACATTATCTTTTGATTTCCCTTCTGAGATCACTCTGTTTTAGGATTAACTCTAACTTCATAGCCTGAAGATGACCACAGAAACTCTAACCCTAGTTATTTTCTAGTTATGTTCTGTTTCTCTAATAGATGAGATAAAGGTCTTAGATTTGGCTTTGATTGTCGCAGTTTTGATCATGTTCCCATTGCTGGTATAGTAATTCTATTTAAGGGAAAGTGGTATGCTTACTCGCTTAAACCTAGGTCACAAACTGCATCCTGTAGCCTAGCGTGGAACCAAACTGAAGCATATATGACAGGGAGTAGTTCCCTGAACAAAAAGTGATACTGTTGCTAGAAGGGATTGGATGCTGGGCTAGGAAAACATTGATGTCTACCACGGAGAGTCTGGTAACTTGCCAAAGGCAGAGCTGATGAGAATGGAGCCACTGTTTCAACCTAGAGAGCCTGATTCTAAGTTTTTACACTTAAACTATAGACTGTGCTGCCTCCTGTTTTACTATATTCAGCTCTAAAGTTAATCGTGATTTAGCATTTGTGTGTGTTTCGCACTTTGAGTGACATAGCATAAATTAATTAAGAAATTATCATAGGGTGTCTGTTACTTATAACTCTTCTCATGTTAATTAACATTGATAGTTAAGAATCATATAGGATATCACCCATCACCACACTTGGCTAATTTTTTGTATTTTTAGTAGAGATGGGGTTTCACTGGCCAGGCTGGTCTTGAACTCTTGACCTCAAGTGATCCACCTGCCTCAGCCTCCCAAAGTGTTGAGATTACAGGCGTGAGCCACCTTCTGAGACAGTTTTTATCTTTGGTAATTTGATGAAACATAGTTTTTGCTTTTTTGTATGACTGTGTGTGGTTGTCGCTCGTAAAATAGAGAGAAGACAGGTTTTGAGTTTCCTTTGTTGGTTCATTCATTTAATGAATATTTCTCAAGGATCTGCTATGTGTTATGCATTACACCAGGTTCTGGAGGGTAAATTTAAAATAGAGATGGGCTGTGCTCTCACAGAATTTACAATCTACTCGGGGAACAGAAAGTGTTAATCCAGTCTGTTAGGTGTTGTTAAGGAGAGGTGTGCTGTGCTGAGTGAAGATTGCAGAAGATTGAGCTGAGATCTAAAGGATATATGGAAGTTAACTAGGCAAGGAGAGGAATGGGCACATTATTCCAGGCTTCAGGAAAAAGCATGCAAAGGATGGGTGGTGTGTTTGTATGTGATTTCTTTGTGATAAAAGAAATTATGTACACATGCAGGTGTTCACAGTGAATATAAGGAACTTGAAGTGGTAGCCATATTCTGTCTTCTCTTTATTATCAGAAAGACACTTCTTTCAAAGACTTCCTGCCTGCCTGCCTGCTTCCCCTCCCCTCCCCTCCCCTCCCCTCTCCTCCCCTCTCCTCCCCTCTCCTCCCCTCTCCTCCCCTCTCCTCCCCTCCCTTCCCTCTTACTGTTTTTGAAACTGTCTCATTCTGTCATCCAGACTGAAGCTCAGTGACATGATCATAGCTCACTGTAGCCTGAACCTCCTGGGCTCAAGTAATCCTCCCACCTCAGCCTCCCAAGTAGCTGGGACTACAGGTGCACACCAACACGGTTGGCTACTTTTTTAAAAAACAAAATTATGTTTTTTGTAGAGCCGGGCCTCACCGTGTGGCCCAGACTGGTCTTGATCTCCTGGCCTCAAGCAGTCCTCCTGCCTTGGCCTCTCAAAGTGCTGGGAATGAGCCACTGGGCCAGGCCTCAAAGACCTCATTCTTTCTAAGACCTTTTATTTTTTCCTAAGACTAATCCCTTTATGTGTTCTTATCAGTCCTTTCCAGCCTTTTTTATGATGTTATGATGTTGGGCCATTGCTCATCCTTTATTGTCTGATATCTTCAATTTTTGCCTTTCATTCTTCCAACAGCTTCTTTCCTTCAGTCTCTTCATCTTTGAAAACCTGACTCTGACCCTCCGTGACTGCTTCTTCCCCAAGGCTTTCTTCCTCTGTACCTGGTATGTAGGACTTCTGTTAGAACATCCATTTCATTTTTTGGCCACTTTTTATATTTTTGTCTTTATTCTTTTTTTTCTTTTTTTTTTTTTTGAGATGGAATCTCACTCTGTCACCAGGCTGGAGTGCAATGGCATGATCACAACTCACTGCAACCTCCGCCTCCTGGGTTCAAGCAATTTTCCTGCCTCAACCTCCTGAGTAGCTGAGATTACAGGCGTGCGCCACCACACCCAGCTAATTTTTGTATTTTTAGTAGAGATGGGATTTCACCATGTTAGCCAGGCTGGTCTCAAACTCCTGATCTCGTTATCTGCCCGCCTCAGCCTCCCAAAGTGCTGGGATTACAGGCGGATTACAGGTGTGAGCCACCATGCCCAGCCGTCTTTATTCTTAAGTTTCAGGATATTAATGTATCACTTTTCTCCCTATATCACTTGCATCTGGCAGAGGGCATAGCTAACGGTTAGTGTTCAGTAAATGTTCTTTGAGGCATGTGTAGATTTTGATATGTGCAAGACTTTTTATTTTTTAATTAAAAGAAAATTTTAATTTTTTTTTAGATATTGAGTCTCACTATGCTGCCTAGGCTGGACTCAAACAGTCCTCCTGCATCAACCTCCTGAGTAGCTGGGACTACAGGACGTGCAGGACTTTTAAACCACATTATGGTAGTGTTGTAGGACCACCACAACTTACTCAAAGGTAGCCGTTGGGTCAGGATTTCTGCACTATATTCCCTTCTGTGGTTACAGGAAAGGGGTCCTGATCCAGACCCCAAGAGAAGGTCCTCGGATCCTATGCAAGAAAGAATTCAGGATGAGTGCAAAGTAAAAGCAAGTTTATTGAGAAAGTAAAGTAGTGAAAGTACAGCTACTCCATAGGACAGAGTAGGATGTTCCTGAGAGTAAGAGGAGGAACGCATCCTCCCTAGGTACAGTGCTTGTATACATGTGGAGATGTGCTCTGCTACAAGGGTTTGTGATAAATGAGTAATTTTCTTAATTACTACCTTTTGCAAGAATCAATATCATTATCTTTGAAGCAAAATTAGAAATGCTTTTGTTCTCCAGGTATCAGGATATCTGGACACTCCCAAGTCTGGGTCTGTTTAGTGGGTACTGTTAATTTGTTCTCTTAACCACAAACATCTAGAGGCTAGGAATGCCTGACTTTCTGGGAATTCGGCCCAGCAGGTCCCAGCCTCATTTTCCAGCCCTCTCTCAAAATGGAGTCGCTCTGGTTCGAACGCCTCTGACAGTAGGGATATTCTAATGATATCACTAGATAGAACCCAGCTGAGGGACTTTCATTTTTCATGTTTCCATATTATTGGCTCCTGGAATTAGGGAATATACTAGTTCCTTAATAAGAAACTTTGTTATTTCTGGACAGTTCTCTGATATAGATTCATGGTCTATTCAGATGTGAGCAACAGCTTGATAGGTTTCATATGGTTTCTCTCCTTTGTATAGTTTTGTATTTTCTTTTGTAGACTTTGCACACTGTGGGGATTGGGTAAATATTGAAGATTTCTTAAGGGTCATTTTTGTCATTCATTAAATACTTTTTAATTAAGCATTTTATTTTGAAAAAATTTCAGACTTAAAAAAAGTTGCAAGTGTGATGCAGTGAATTCCATAAATTCTTCAACTGCCTGGATTCATCCATTGTTGACGTAGTTATCATTATATTTTAATGAAACCATTTTTTCTCCACTATTACTTTTTATACTTCTTTACTTTTTTTTTAGCAGTTGCTCTAAGAGTTTATGATATACATTTCTAATTTATCAGTCTCCTTTCAAATAATAGACTGTTTCACATATAGTATAATAACCTTCTTTTTTTTTTTTAAGACGGAGTCTCACTCTGTCGCCCAGGTTGGAGTGCAGTGGCCAGATCTCAGCTCACTGCAAGCTCCGCCTCGCGGGTTTACGCCATTCTCCTGCCTCAGCCTCCCGAGTAGCTGGGACTACAGGCGCCCGCCACATCGCTTGGCTAGTTTTTTGTATTTTTTTAGTGGAGACAAGGTTTCACCGTGTTAGCCAGGATGGTCTCGATCTCCTGACCTTGTGATCTGCCCGTCTCGGCCTCCCAAAGTGCTGGGATTACAGGCTTGAGCCACCGCGCCCGGCAGTATAATAACCTTCTAATAATATGCTTCCATTTCCCTTTTCTGTGCTTTATGCTGTTGTTGTTATTCATTTTACTTCTATATAAGCTCTAAATCCCAGTGTATGTTACTGTTTTTGCTTTATACAGTTACTTATCTTTCAGAGATAAAATTTAAAAAAATTATCTTTTATATGTACCCACATTTTACCATTTTCTGTGCTTGTTATTCCTTTTTTGTTGATCCAGATTTCCGCTGAAGAACTTCCTTTAATTTTTTTTTTTTTTTTTTTAAGACAGAGTCTCGCTCTGTTGCCAGGCTGGAGTGCAGTGGCACGATCTCAGCTCACTGCAACCATCGCCTCCCGGGCTCAAGCGATTCTCCTGCCTCAGCCTTCTGAAAGCTGGGAGTACAGGTGTGTGCCACCACACCCGGCTAATTTTTTGTATTTTTAGTAGAGGTGGGGTTTCACCATATTAGCCAGGATGATCTCGATCTCCTGACCTTGTGATCCGCCCGCCTCGGCCTCCCAAAGTGCTGAAATTACAGGTGTGAGCCACCGCGCCTAGCCCTTTTCACATTTTTTTGTAGTGCAGATCTGTTGGCAATGAATTTCGTCACTTTTATTTTCTGAAATGTCTTTGTTTTGCCTTCATTTTAAAGACATATTGTTATTGGGCATACTTTTCTAGATTGGTAGTGTTCTTTTTCCATCAGTTTAAATATGTCACTCTGTCTTCTAGTTTGCATAGATGAGAACTCTGCCGTCATTCTTTTTTTCCCATAGTATGTGTCTTAGTTCATTTTATGTTGCTATAAAGGAATGCCTGAGGCTGGGTAATTTATAAAGAAAAAAGGTTTATTTGGCTCATGATTCCTGATGGCTTGAAAGTTTAAAATTGGGCATCTGGGCCGGGCGCAGTGGCTCACGCCTGTAATCCCAGCACTTTAGGAGGCCGAGGCGGGCGGATCACAAGGTCAGGAGATCGAGACCATCCTGGCTAACACGGTGAAACCCCGTCTCTACTAAAAAAAAAAAAATACAAAATATTAGCTGGGCGTGGTGGCGGGCTCCTGCCTGTAGTCCCAGCTACTTGGGAGGCTGAGGCAGGAGAATGGCGTGAACCCGGGAGGTGGAGCTTGCAGTGAGCAGAGACCCTGCGCCACTGCACCCCAGCCTGGGCGGCAGAGCGAGACTCCGTCTCAAAAAAAAATTGGACATCTGCATCTGGTGAGGGTCTCAAGGTGGACGGTAAAAGGGAGCCAGTGTATACAAAGATTACATGGCGAGACAGGGGGAAGGGCAGGAGTGGGTGGGTGGGGGAGGATGTGCCAGGCTCCTTTTAGCAAACGGCTTTCACAGGAACTAACAGTGTGAACTCACTCCCCACAAAGGAGGGCATTAATGTGTTCAAGAGAGATCTACCCCCAGGAACCAAACCCCTCCCGTTAGGCCTCACCTCCAACACTGGGGATCAAATTTCAACGTGAAGTTTGGAGGGGACAAATATCTAAATCACAGCAGCATGTAAGATTTCTTTTTTCTCTGACTGCCTTTAAGACTTTCTTTTAGGTTTTTAGCAGTTCGACTATGATATGGTTTTCCCAGTATTTTTCTTGCTTGGGATTCTCCAAATTAAATTTGGGAAATTTTCAGCCATTATCTCTTCAAATATTTCTTTTGCATCTTCCTCTGGGATTTCAATTATGAACATGTTAACCTGTATTGTCCCAGGGCTCTTAGATGCATCATCATATTTTCTCACTCTTTCCTCTTTTGTTTATGTTTGAATACTTTTTATTGATCTTTCTTTAAGTTTTCAGTCTTTCCTTTATTTCCAGTCTGCCAGTAAGCCCATTAAAGAAATTCTTCATTCTAATATATCTTTCAATTTGGTATTTCCTTTAGATTTTGTTTTATGGTTCCCATCTCTCTCCTGGAAATTTCTCATCTGTTAGATGTCATCCACAGTTTCCACTAGATTTAAAAAAATCAATCACAGGTATTTTGACATGCCTGTCTAATAGTTCCAACATATTCTGGTTGTGTTGCTGTTTTCTCTTTTGACAATGAGTTGTTTTATCTTTGAAAAAAGATGTGTTTTGTAATTTTTGATTGAATGTCACATATTACATATAGAGGAATAGTAGAAACTGTGGTATTTACACTCAGACGTGTAGTACTTTTTTTTTTATTTTTCCTGGCATGTAATTAGGTTAAGTCGATCTGGTGAGTAGTTGAGCTAGATTTGGAGTGTATTTTGCCTTCGTCACCATCAGTGTACCATAGACTTCAAATTCCTCTAGTGGTGGGCCACCACTACCTTGCTTTTAATTCAGGGCCTGCAATGCGAGAGGTTTTTTTCCCCATTGTTCTTGTTCTACTCTTAGCTGACACCTTACCCTATGTATTGTTGTAGGATCTTTCTCCATTGCTCTTCCCCCTCTCCAAAAGGCAGATGCTGTTACTTATTACTTGTTGTAAGACTTGTAGTGGGGGCAGTAGGGGTTTTGCGGTTTTCCTGTTTCAGCCTCAGTCTTAGACAGGTTTTATGCATCTGAGCCTCAGGGGCTGAGCTTTCTCATTGCTTCTGTACTTCCCCAAGGGCAGATAACCCCTGCATCCTACTCAGTGCAGCATCTAGAATGCAGACAGGTTTCATGCCTCTTCCCTTTGTGGCAGCTGGACTTTCCCTTGTATCAGGCAGGGAGGGCAGGGCAAGGGGTCTAGGATGTGAGCAGTTTCTCTGTCTCTTTTCCAGTGCAGGAGTATCACTGTTTTGTATTCACACCAAATCTGGGTGTGAGTACATTTTCTGTTCTTTCCCAGTATTTAGCTAGGATTTGCCTAGTGTCAGTGCAGGATAAGGGAAAGTGTGTGTTTTCTACTCTTTCCAGCAGCAGTTAGTCTTTGCCTCCTGTCAGTACAAGACCAGGGGTAGGAGGCTTTATTGCCCCTTCCCATCAGTAGATGGCTTTTGCCTCAAGATTGGATCTGTGGTGTGGGTGAAATTTTCCCTTTACACTGGCAGTAGGTCTTTAACACCTTATACTACTGTAGGCCTTAAGTGTGGATGGACTTTTCTTTGTACTCTTGCTACTACCCTCCAGTCTTGCTGCAGGTATTACACAGCTGTGCCACCTGTGGGCCTTTCTCAGGTCTGCTTTGCCTGTAGTATTTCTCATGAGCATCTCAAGAGGTGAAAGATTATGAAAAAAGAGTTGGCAAGTGGGGACAGAATCCTCTTGTGTCTGAGGTTCTCAGGGATTCTAAATTGGCTCTAGTGCGTATTTGGCCCTTAAAGTTTGTTAAAATTTCGATTGTTTTATGGTGATGTCTCATTTTTCTGTGCTCTGCTGAAGCTGAAATGGTTCGTGTGCTTCATCTCCTCGGAGGGGTGTGTCACCCTTTGGAATTTAGATCATCTGGCTGCCTTATGACCTCACCTCTCTAATGGGCTCAAAATTTTATGATTTTTAATGAATTGTCTGCCTTTTTGTTAAGGGTGAGAGCAGTGTTTTCTTGTGGCTTTCTCCTTTTTTCCCACTTTTTAAATTTTAATTTTTTATTGACACATAATTGTACATGTTTATGGGCCACCATTATGTCATCTTAGTACATGTGTACATTGTGTAATGATCAAATCAGGGTAATTAGCTATTGATCACCTCAAATATTTATCATTTCTTTGTGATGGGAACATACAATCTACTTCTTAAGTTTATTTTATCTTTTTTTTTTTTGAGACGGAATCTTGCTCTGTCGCCCAGGCTGGAGTGCAGTGGCACAATCTCGGCTCACTGCAAGCTCCGCCTCCCGGATTCACACCATTCTCCTGCCTCAACCTCCCGAGTAGCTAGGGCTACAGGCGCCTGCCACCACACCCGGCTAATTTTTTTGTATTTTTAGTAGAGATGGAGTTTCACCATCTTAGCCAGGATGTTCTCGATCTCCTGACCTCGTGATCTGCCCGCCTCGGCCTTCCAAGATGCTGGGATTACAGGCGTGAGCCACCGTGCCCGGCCAAGTTTATTTTGTCTTAATGAATCTTTGCAGCTGACTTGTTTTGGAAAATAGGAAATAGCCAAGAGCAGAAGGACTCATTGGCTTTAATTTTTTTTTCCATCCAAGTGACTGATAGCAAAGGTAGTTAAGTGCTGCTAACTGTCACTGTTAAACCTAAGGCATAGACAGTCAGGAAAATGAACCCATGGAGTTGAAAAGACATGGAGGAAGGCAGGGAAACAAATCTGTTTTTTAAGATAATACTTGTGTAATATTGATATAAGTTGTAAATCTGATATAATTATTGTAAATGTGGCTATTGCTAATGACTTCTAGTCTGCCTAGGAGAAGTCTATAAGTTTTTTTCAGAACATTTGAGTGTAACTGATTGCTTAGATTGCTGATTAATTTTTTATGCTTTTACTGGTCAATTTCCTTTCAGTTAAATGTCAAGGCTCTTTTTCATAGTGCTAATAATGTCACATAAGATGATCTTTGATAATTATGCCTAGTCTTCTGAAGTGCTTAGAGACCTTTATCACATTCTATTTATTAAAGAGGTAGCTATTTAAAAATATTTTTCCTCCTGCATTGGCATCAGTGTTGGACTGGTCTATTCTCACTAAGAAGACTCCTACAGTTATCTGCAAATAAGTGTCCTGGGAGCTGTTTAGGAATGGGTGGTGGTGGTAGGAGGTGGATCATAATGTTTTGACATGTAGACTTTTTGCTTCTTGTTTTTAGTTTATTCCCCTTCCTCACTTCAAGTATGTCTGTTCCCCTGAGTGTAATGTCTCTCTGGTTTATCTTCTCCAGACAGCACACCTACACTTCTCACAGGGTTGGGTAGGAGGGTTGTTGCTTGGTTATATGGGATATGCCAGAGAGGATTTGGGGATTATACTACCTTTTTTTTCTTTCTTTCTTTTTTTCTTTAGAAATAGGGTCTTGCTCTGTTACCCAGGCTGGAATGCAGTGGTACAGTACTAGCTCACTGCAGCCTCAAACTCCTGAGCTCAAGTGATCTTCCCGCCTCAGCTTCCTGAGTAGCTGGGACTACAGGTGCATGCCACCATGCCTGGCCAATTTTTAAATTTTTTGTAGAGAGAATGTCTTGCTTTGTTGCCCAGGATGGTCTCGAATTGGTGTCCTCAAGCAGTCCGCCACTCCTTAGTCTCCCTGAGTGCTGGGATTACCAGGCGTGAGCCATAACACCCAGCCTCATACTGCTTCTTATATTGAATTTGATACCTTCCTACACTGTGACTTTCAGAACTACCTGGAATCTCTAATTCCTGTACCTTTTGGGGTTCTGTTGAACAAATTGGTTTTTATAGGAGTTCCTCTCCACCTTATACGTAAGCTTCATTTTCATCTTTGTTCATTCTTCTAAGTATGTTATTACTCATCCATTTGGTTTGCAGGCTTCCAGAACTTAGTTGCTATCATCTCTTCTGATTGCTGTAGCTCTGTGATTTTACATCTTATTTATCATTTACAATCATTTCAGAAAGTTTTCAGGCGTGTGGGAAACAAATTAATGCTTTTAATTCAGATTCCCTAAATTCTCTATTGTCCTAACAGCTTTTAAGCCTTTCTAGTTACCATTCTTGAATATACTGAGACCACATTTACTTTAAATTATTATAAAATCAATTTATCTTTCATTAATTTATTTTCCATTTGTCTTCATTGAAGTTGGCAAGTTTTATTGCCAAGTGTTCTAAAATAATATGCAGGGTTTCAATGGTTATAGTTGATTATCTCCTATTAGACCAAGACTCCAGGAAATGCCAACTATAAACTCAGACAAAATATTTTAAAATCCTCTCTAAAGATACTGGTGAACAACCAAAATCAGACAGAAACTAGAGGGTAACAGTTATCTATATTTAGAAGAAGGGATGTCACTGTGTGAGTTTCCCATTTTTTATGGCATTGAACTTGAGGTTATGTGTGTGTTGGTGCTGTGAAGGTGAAAACTCAGATGGAGACTCAAAGTCTTACTGGCTTGAATAACTAGATGTCAGAAGTTGGGGCATCTGCAGTAACTGGAAAATGAGGGAGAAAATCCAGAAAAAAATTCAGAGAAGGGTATAAACTGTATAAATCTTGTACACAGGACAGATTCTAAGCTACCTGAAGGTTAAAAACATTGAACAGAGGTTTCATTTTTCACCCCAGCAAAGGGTAAACAGTTGGGAGTTGTGTCCAGTCAAGTTAATTGCCTATTAAAACAGTCAATATTCTTTGCAGGAATATTACAGAATCCAAAGTTTCTACAACATATTTATAGGGTCAGAATATACTCCAAAGTTACCAGATGTACTCAAGAGAACAGGCAGTTATTGGAGTCTGACTCTGAGATGATCCAGATGTTGAACTTAATTCGCAAGTATTTTAAAGCACTATTTATAACTGTGCTAACTAAGTTAAAGAATGTATGATATAGGCCCAGTGCGGTGGCTCATGCCAATAATCCCAGCACTTTGGGAGCCTGCGACGGGCAGATCACGAGGTCAGGAGATAGAGACCATCCTGGCTAACATGTTAAAACCCTGTCTCTACTAAAAATAACAAAAAATTAGCGGGGCATGGTGGCCCACGCCTGTAGTTCCAGCTACTTGGGAGGCTGAGGCAGGATAATCACTTGAGCCTGGGAGGCGGAAGTTGCAGTGAGCTGAGATCGCGCCACTGCACTCCAGGCTGGGCGACAGAGTGACACTCCATCTCAAAAAACAAACAAAAGAATATATGGATATAATGAATAAAAAATAGAAACTCTCAGAAGAATGGAAACTAAAAAATAGAAATCTAGAATTGAAAAATATATGAAGTAACATATTTGTTGAATGATCTTAATAGCAGATTGGAGGTAACATAGAAAAGACTTAATGAACTTGCGGACAGATGAATGGAACAGAGAGGAAAATTATCAGAAATAAAATGAACAGGGACTAAGGTGCCTATCAGACAAAATAAAAATGTTTAATAAATGTGTCATTGGAATTCTAGGAGAGGAATTAAAGAATGGGGCAGAAAAATATTTGAAGAAATAGTGGCCATATATTTTACAAATTTAGTGAGAGACATAAATTGTAAATTCAGAGGCTTAGCAAATCTAAACATAATACAAAGAAAATAACATCTAGGCACATCCCATTTAAAAGTGCTAAAAGCTAACAAATTAGGAGAAAATCTTGAAAACCACCAGTGAAAACACAGTAGGAAATAGTAAAAACGACTGCTGAAGAAAAAGTAACAGCATCAACCCTGAATTCTATACCCGTACGGAGACAGAATTCTTTAAGGATAAAGATGAAGTAAAGACTTTTTCAGATAAACCAAAACTGGAAATTTATTACCTGTAGACCTACTATATAAGAGATGCCAAAAGAAGTTCATCAGGTTGAAAGGTAGTGATAACAGATAGAAGTTCAGATATTTAGGAGGTGGTAAATATGTGAGTAAGAGAAAATACTACTTTTTGTCCTCTTCATTTTATAAAAATACATGTATAAAAATACATGACTGTGAATGTTGTAACATTGTATTGTGGAGTTAAAGGATAGGAGTTAGAGAGCAGTAAATGGTTCTTACATTACATGGGAAGGCATACAATATTAACTCTTAAGTAAGCAGGTAGAAGTTAAGGATATATACTACAGTTCCTAGAACAATCACTTAAAAAGGAATTTAAAGAGGAAGGCCAAAAAGCCAATCGATTAAATGAAATTCTAAAAAAAGATTGGTTAACCCAAAAGAAGGCAGGGAAAGAGAAACCGAGACATATGACAGAAAACTTGGGGCTGGGAGGGAGATTAGTAAAATATCCCACATTAATAATTAAGTGTAAGTGAATCAAGCACTCCAATTAAAACTATTATAAATGATAGTTTATAATTATATATAATGTAATTATAATGATTATTGATAATTATCTTAATTATAGATAAGATAGAGGTTATCTCTTTTTGTGCACCCATGTGTAGATGTATTATGAAGACCTGATTACATGATGTCTATAAGAGCTATACTTTAAAAACACAAATAGGCTAAAAGTAAATGTTTGGGAAAAAGTATGCTATCCAGCTAGTAAGTTTTTTTATTGGTTGGACTATATTAATATTTGATAAAAAGGATTATGAGGCAAAGAATCTTACCAGAGATAAAGACATTTTAAAATGATGAAAAGGGTCATTTAATTAGGAAAACTGTTTATGCCTGTGATAGCAAAGATTGAAAAGGAATGAAGCTAACATTGATAGAATTGAGGGGTAGAATTAAAATCCTCAACCACAGTTGCGTATTTTAACACCTTTCCTCAGCAGTTGACAGGAAGTAATTGACAGGAAGTAATTACAGTAAGATGCAATTTCTTTACTGAACACAAGATGGCAAAGTAGTCACAGTAGTTGTAACAATCGACCTGTGTATTTGAGTACAGTGAAATATGCCATAATTTTATCATGTGAACACATCTTTTCCCCTCATTTATTTTATAGACAGGAAATGAACAGTGGTGAATAATTGCAAGAATGCTACAGTATACTGGCATAATATTTGGTACATACATGATAGGCATTAAATGAATTTTTGTTGAATGAATATAATGGGCTTTTGGAGTTAAATATTTGTTTGAATTTCAAAACCCAAAATTATCTTTTAATCTTATTACAGAAATACTACTTTTACTTACAGCAGTGGTTCTCAAACTTTTTGGTCTTAAAATGTCTTTACTCTTAAAAATTGTTGAAGACTCCAAAGGACTATTGTTTATGGCATATCTATCGATGTTTATCTTTCAAAAATTAAGAAATGTAAAGAATTTTTTAAAATAATTTTACGAATAGTGAGCCCACTATGTTATAAATAGTACCTATGTTTATGAAAAACAGAAAAGCAACATTGTTTTACATTTTGGCAAATATCTTTAATGTGTGGCTTTATAGATGGCGACTATATTCTCATGGCATGTTCGATATTCTATCTTATTTGTCATGTAGTATCTTGAAAATGCTACACTTGTGAAAGAATGAGAATAGAAAAAGACAAATAATATCTTAGTATTACTATGAAGAATTTTTGACCTTGAGCCACCAAAAAGGTCTTAAACTCCCTCAGGAGTCCCTAGATCATATTTTGAGACTCTCTGACTTACAGAAGTAAACAAAGAAGAAATGAAAAAGTATTAATTAGTGGATGTGTGGCCTGAACCATGGTGATACAGTTCACTCCTTATTGGTGAGCTGTTATGGTTCACATGTATGGTTACCTAACCTGAAAATCTGTGGGAACTTCATCTAGAAGATAGATTAGTAGTTATAAAATGCTGCTTTAGTCTTACATTGTGCTGCCTTTAACCAAACCCTATCATGTAGAGCTGGGTGTGAGATTAAGTTGGAGCATGCTGTAATCCAGTTCTGAATTCGGTCTTCTGAGCTATTTGTGATGTGGTGATTCAGGTTCTATAGATGGCTTTTCTTCTCTGTGGAGAGTTGGAATAGTGAGTAAAAAAGAGCTGTCTGAATTTGGAAGCTCTGTTTGTTGCTGGTAAGAATGGGAAACAGTCTGGCAGTGCCTGAAAAGGTTAAATATAGAATACTGTGTGACCCACCAAATTTACTTTTAGTTAAATATACTCAAGAGAAACGAAAATATAAGTCCACACAAAAGCTTGCACATGAACATTAATAGCAACATTCTTCATGATAGCCAAAAGCTGTGCCTTAGTTCATTTTCTGCTGCTTATAACAGAATACCTGAAACTGGGTAATTTATAAAGACAAGGAATTTATTTCTTACAGTTACAGAGGCTGAGAAGTCCAGGGTCAACAGGCCACATCTTGTGGTAGCCTTCTTGCTGGTGAGGACTCCCTGCAGAATCCTGATGCAGTATAGGGCATCCTATGGTAACGGGGCTCAGCATGCAAGCTCAGGTCTCTCTTCCTCTTTCATAAAGCCACCAGTCCTACTTCCATGAACCCACTAATCCATTAATTCATGAATCTGCCCTCATGACCCAATCACTTAAAGGCCCTGCCATTCAGTACTGCCACATTGGGGATTAAATTTCCACATAAACTTTAGAGGGGACAAATATTTAAACAATAGCAAAGTGGAACCAGCCCAAATGCTCATCCACTGATAAATAGATAAATAAAATGTGGTATATCCATGGAAGAAATACTATCCATCCAGAAAAAGAAAAAATACTGATACATGCAACATTATGGTTGAACCTTGAAGGCACTATGCTAATTAAAAGAAGTTAGTCACAAAGGCCACATATTGTATGATCCCATTTATATGAAATTTCCAGAATATGCAAATCTATAGAGACAGAAGGTAGACTAGTGGTTACCTAGGGTTAGGGAGGATGAGAGTAATGCCACCTGAGGAATGTTTCTGTGTACTGTTAAATTGTAATATCTGCTATGTGATTAGTGTTCCCTTTGTAAGGACTCATAATTCTTCACAATATCAAGAGTTACTTCCTTTTAAAGAACTAAGGAGCTAACGAGTCTTCTTTGTCTGTTTTATTTCTAAAAATTTTTAAAATTAGATAATGATACCACTGTTACTAGTGTCTCTGTTGGCCTTGGCTGTTAGGAAGTTCAGGACTATATTAAATGCTCACAGTAACACTGTTAGTGAGGTTAGACAATTGATATCCTTTCTTTTCTAATACACATTTTGTTGTGGGTTTTTAAAGTTTTTACACACACACTTTCACGTTTAAGTATTTTATTGTAGGATGCCCACAGTCTTTATCAGAGGCAATTGGAGTTAAATTAAGAACAAATAAATATAAAATGCACAAATGAAAAACGATAGGCAGTGTTTTTCAAGAGAGAAGGAATTTTTTCTGTATAAAAAGGCAGTATTCGTTTCTATGTATAAAAATGATAGCCTTGAACTGAGCTTTTAAAAAAAGTGGTGAGCTACTAGGCACTGGATCTGTTCAAGCAGATGCTGGATGATGCTCTGCCTGTAAGATACTATAGAGATAAAGCCTGTACTGGATGAGGCTAAAAATTGCCTTAAAGTTCTCCTAGTCTTTAAGACTATCATTCTGTGATTTTGAAGTATACATTTCTGACAATACAAAGTACTAAATGGTAATTTTAAAATGGGTAATTTTTATTCAGATAACTTGTTTGAGAGCTCAGAGTTCCAGATATAACACAAAAGAGGTAATTTAGTGTGAAAAAAATATTAAGAACAGGTACTACGAATACATTGCCTAGGGAAACTCAGTGTAATTTTTGTTCTGAATATGTGTTTTAAATTGTGCTGCGTGTCTGCTATGATGAATTAGCTATACAGCGTACCCCTAATATTGCTAGGGGGTTTAAAAATGATTTGTTTAAACATTGGAGTATACCTTCCTAATACAACCGTTGTATTTTACTTTTAATAAGTGGCTCTTCTGAACAGTTCTCAGTCAGTCCTTTTTTCTGTCTGTTCCTGATTAGAGTTTAAAAAACAAAACACACACAAAAAATGTTTCAGCATAAAGAAGGGGATGGGTGGGTGGGTGGGTGAATGGATGAATGGATGGATGGATGGATGGATGGATGGATGGATGGATGGATGGATAGATAGGTAGTCTCCCGAAATCCCCCCTTTGCCACTGAAGATCACCCATGTCAGTGATCTAAAAATACCAGTTGGATTGTGACCAGGAGTCCTTAGTTACAGTCCAGTTTTGCACCATGGGGGATTGGTGTTTCATGAATCTGTTTAAGCCCATTTTTGCTCTTAATGTTATTATTAGGATAGGTTTTGCAGAACTCACTAATAACCTAGTATCAATTTGAGATTATATCTGTTGGCCCATAATTATTATTAATTTATATTTAATGAGTAATTGGATGCTCAGATCTGCCAGACCAGAGCAATTAGAGATGTGGAAATAAGTTAAAGTTGTGTCATTGGGAAATTTTAGATGGTTTCAAAATTAGTTTCTAAAAACCAGGTGGAACTCATAGAAGGCTAGAACCTTGCATATGAGAGATTTGATTTCTAAAAGCCATGTATGGTACAAATAGAGTACAGGCATACCTTCTTTTGTTGTGCTTCACTTTATTGTACCTTGCAGGTAATGGATTTTTTTACAAATTGAAGATTTGTGGCAACTCTGTGTCTAACAAGTTTTTGGCACCATTTTCCCAAGAGCCTGTGCTCACTTCATGTCTCTGTGTCACACTTTGATAGTTCTTGCAAACTTTTTCATTATTATTGTATCTCTTACGATAATCTGTGATCAGTGATCTTGATGTTACTATTGTAATAGTTTTGGAGTGCCACAAACTGAGCCCATATGAGATGGTAAACTGAACGGACAAATGTGTATGTTCTCATTACTTCCCCGACTGACAATTCCTGTCTCTCCCTCTCCTTGGGCCACTCCATTCCCTGAGACCCAACAATATTGAAATTAGGACAATTAATATCCCTACATTGGCCTCTGAGTGTTCAAGTGAAGGAAGTGTTGTATATCTCTCACTTCAAATAAAAAACGAGGAATGATTAAGTTTAGTGAGAAAGGCATGTTGAAAGCCGAAAAAGGCTGAAAGCTACACCACTAGTGCCACACAGTTAGCTGAGCTGCGAATGCAAAGGAAAAGTTATTGAAGGAAATTAAAAGTGCTATCCCAGTAAGCATATGAATGATACAAGAAAGCAAAACAGCCTTGTTGGTGATATGGAGAAAGCTTTAGTGGTGTGGATAGGTTAAACCAGCCACAACTCTCTTAAGCCAAAACCTGATTTAGAGCAGAATACTAACTGTCTTCAATTCTAGGAAGGCTGAGAGAGGTGAGGAAGCTGTGGAAGAAAAGTTAGAAGCTAGCAAAGGTTGGTTCATGAGGTTTAAGGAAATAAGCCACCTTCATAACATAAAAGTGCAATGTGAAGCATCGAGTGCTGATGTGGAAGCTGCTGCAAGTTATCTAGAAGATCTAGCTAAGATCAGTGATATAGGTGAATACACGAAACAACACATTTTCCATGTAGATTAGTCTTCTGTTGGCTGAAGATGCCACGTAGGAATTTCACAGCTGGAGAGGGATACCTGGCTTCAAAGCTTCAAAGGACAGTCTTAACTCTCTGTTAAGGCCTAGTGCAGCTGGTGACTTGAAGTCAGTGTCCATTTACCATTCCAAGAATCCTAGGGCCCTAAAGAATTATGCTAAGTCTACCCTGCCTGTGCTCTATAAATGGGACAACAAAGCTTGGATGACAGTACATCAGTGTTTATAGCATGGTTTACTGAATATTTTAAGCTCAGAGTTGAGACCTACTGCTCATTAAAAAAGATTCTTTTCAAATTATTACTCATTGACAATGCAACTGGTCACCCAAGAGGTCTGATAGCAGTGTACATCATGCCTTCTCTATTAAGTTGTTCTTGCATTGCTGTAAATAAATACTTGAGACTAGGTATATATAAAGAAAAAAAGTTTAATTGGCTCATGGTTCTGCAAGCTGTACAGGAAACAGTGCTGGCATCGGCTTCTTGGGGAAGTCTTAGAGAGCTTTAACTCATGACAGAAGGCAAAGCAGGAGCAGGCACATCACATAGCAAAAGCAGAAGCAAGAAAAAGAAAGAGGAGGGGTGGAGGTGCCACACAGTTTTAAATGACCAGATTTGTGAGAACTATCATGAAGACAGCACCAAGCCATAAGATATCTGCCCCCATGATTCAGACACCTTCCACCAGGCCCCACCTTCAGCACTGAGGATTACAATTCAACATGAGATTTGGGCTGGGACAGATATACAAACTATATCACCTTCTAACATGGCATCCATCCTGCAGCCCATCAATCAAGGAGTCATCTTGATTTTCAAGTTTTGTTATTTAAGAAACACATTTTATAAGGCTATGACTGCCATAGATAGTGATTCCTCTGATGGATCTGGGAAAAGTAGATTGAAAATCTTCTGGAAAAGATTCACCATTCTGGGCCATTAAGAACATTTGTGATTTATGAGGGGAGGTCAAAGTATCAACATTAATAGGAGTTTGGCGGACGGTGATTCCAACCCCATGGGTAACTTTGAAGGGTTCCTCCTTTAGTGGAGGAAGTCACTGTAGATGTGACAGCAGCTAGAGAACTAGAATTAGAAGTGGAGCGCAAAGATGTGACTGAAATTGCTGTGTGATAAAACTTGAATGGTTGAAGAGTAGCTTCTTAGGGATGAGCAAAGGTCGTGGTTCTTGAAATGGAATCTACTCCTGTTGGAAGATACTGTGAACATTGTTGAAATGACAACAGAGGATTTAGAATATTACATGCACTTAGTTGGTAAAACAGCAGCAGGGTTTGAGAGGATTGACGTCAGTTTTGGAAGCAGTTCTACTGTGAGTAAAATGCTATCAGACAACATTGCATGCTACAGATAAATCTCTCATGAAAGGTCGAGTCAGTTGAATGGCCAGCTTTACTGCTGACTTACTTTAAGAAATTGCCACCACCACCTCAGCCTTAAGTACCCAACATGTTGATCAGTCAGCAGCCATCAACATCAAGGCAAGACCCTTCACCAGCAAACTGTTTAATTCACTTAAGGCTCAGACGATATTAGCATTTTTATCAAAGTATATTTAATAAAGGTATGTACATTTGTGTCTTAGACATAATGTTATTACACACTTAATAGACAACAATATAGCATAAACATCTGTTATTTATTTTAGAGACAGGGCCTCACTGTTTTTCTGGCTGGAGTGCAGTGGCATGATCATGGCTAACTGCAACCTCACACTTCTGTGTTCAAGCTATCCGCCCACCTCAGCCTCACGAGTAGCAGGGGTACTACAGGCACACTCCACCATGCCTGGCTAATTTTTTTTTTTTTTGGTAGAGACAGGATCTCACTAGGTTGCCCAGACTGGTCTTGAACTCCTAGCATCAAGCAATCCTCCTGCCTTGACCTCCCAAACTACTGGGATTACAAGCATAAGCCACCATGCCTGGCCTAAACATAACTTTCATATGCGCTGGGAAACCAAAACATGAGTGTAGCTTGCTTTGTTTGCTTTACTGCAGTGGTCTGGAACCAAACCTGCAATATCTCTGAGGTACACCTATATAATAAAGCATGAAGAAAAAGCATAAAGTTTGTTTTTTTGTGTGTTTGTATTTCTCTGCCACATCCAGGGGTCTAAGTTTTTAGTTGTTCGGAAATACTTCTGAAAAGGAAAAATGGGAGATAAGAAGGAAGGAGAGAAAGAGCAAAGAAGAGGCTCTGAATCAAAAGAAATGCACCTGTTCTGTTTTGGGACTAGGTTTAAGTTTCATAATTAGCAAATTACTAACACAGCTGAGTGCTTTTTGATCTAATGCATCTTGGACTGAGACACTATTTAAGTGTTAATTCCTTGTAGTAAGGGATAGACATTCCTAGCTTTTTTCATCTGGAAAGGATGGGATGCTCCTCACATCCACAGAGTGATCCTAGCCCCTATCAGAAAGAAAGACAAGACTGTGACAGTGTAAGGGTCAATGTAAAGGGCTAGCAGGTTAGCAGAGAACATGTATGGAATGTTTTAGGCTTTATGTGCTCATCATGGATAGCTGTTTAAGCTGCCGGAAAAGCTGGTTGCTGAAACTCATGAAATTCCGTCACAAATGATCATGGGTTGTAGATTTCTTGTTCTTGAGAAACTGTAGCAACTCTAGTCAGGAATTGATTGTAGAGAAAGCTTGGAACTCTTGTTTGGGAGGCATCCTCTGTCTTAAAAAGCCTATTGGGAATAATTCAGATCCTAATCATTACCACTCACATTTTTGGTCTCTGGATTTTGGAGCATTAAACAATGGGAAAAAATTCTTCTAAATCTTGTGGGACTCTAGGCATATGGGGAAGGAAAAAGGAGGGAGCTTAACTAGTTTTGTTCAGACTTACTTGGAATGCTGCTGAATCAGCAAATATCATCAGTGACAAACTGGATGCATTTATATACACCATGAGAATACTATGCAGCCATAAAAGAAGGATCAGTTTGTGTCGCTGTAGGGACATGGATGCAGCTGGAAACCATCGTCTTAGCAAACTATCACAGAACAGAAAATAAACACATGTTCTCACTCATATTAGGTGGGGAACTGAACAGTGAGATCACTTGAACTCAGGAAGGGAGACATCGGGGCGGGAGGAGGGAGGGGGAGGGATTGCATTGGGAGGTTATACCTGATGTAAATGGCGAGTTGATGGGGTGCTGGCCGAGTTGATGGGTGCAGCACACCAGCATGGCACAAGTATGCATATGTAACAAACCTGCACGTTATGCACATGTACCCTAGAACTTAAAGTATAATAATAATAATAATAATAAATAACTAAACAAAAAAAAAAACAAACAAAAAAAGAAATTCTGTGGATTTACTTCCTTTTGTGCTTACCTTTAAGAGATTTTATAGAGAAATCTGGACTGGTTGGTTATTTTCTAAAATATCGCTGGTCAAAAAACTGCAGTACTTTTCTTGGGTCTGAAATCCAACCCCTCTTTTCTTTCAAGATTGTTGTATAGGATGAACATTTTAAGTTATCTGAGGTTATTTAAATTCATGAAAGTCATCATATAGAGAGGAAATAGTCCTGGATATTTTTTTAAAAACCAGTTGTTCTTACTGCACTTTTGTGATGTCTTTAGGGCTAGATTTGTCTAGTATCTATCTAGTTTTGAAGAATGAAAAAGCAACTTCCTTGGGAGAGCTATGCATTGAGATATTTTGTATTTGTTGTTCCCTATTCCTCTTTCTTAAAACATAAAAATAAATAACAGTTGAATAGATGAAATAAATACTTGGAGAAGACAAAAAGATTAAAATCTGAATAATAATCTTTGAGAAGAGTTGGGCTTCCTTTTCACAAAGCTTGCCTAAGTGGTCACCATTGCTTAACCTTTGCTGAGATGATCAGAAACATGGATTAGAGCTTGATTCTTTTTTCATCAGATTCTTCTACCAGGGCAATAGTGGAAATGTTATGACTATATAGTAGTTACTTTTTTTTCTCTCTCTCTCTGCATGTGTGTGTGTGTACTTTCAAAGATTGTATACACGGTATTTCATTTCTTTGTGTTGGGAGGCAATTTTCTTTTGCATTTCTGCACGTCTTGTGAGCAGAGGCACTGTCTTTTTGGACAGTCTTTTAAAGGATATTTGCATTGTGAACAACCTTGAATGTTACTGTCTCCCTCTAGAACAAAGCGCAGATTTGCTTACTCTTCTGTATAGTAAATATCTCCCTCAGGAACAAGGGCAGGCATGCTTATAAAAGATTCAAGTTTCCTGAGCTCAAGAGTTCCTCTCCTGTAATGCAGCACATTGAGTGTGCAGGTGTTACCTGGCCCTCTTCACATAGCACTCTTGGGAATTTGGGTTCAGTGAACTGACACAAATGCTTATATTCTGACTACTGCTATTGATGTGGGTGCTAAACTCTTCTTTGTCTCCGACCTAGGAGTCTCTTGTTATCTGCTAGGACCCATGAAAGTGGCAGGTTAAGTTGTTTGCTTGCAAATATGATGAAATCTCAGATCCTTTACAGTTAGTTCTTGATACTTTGAAATAACAGTGATTAATTAAATGGAATGTATTTGGAAAGATTCATTGAAACTTTTAAGTTTTACAATTTTTGAGAAGTTCATTTAGGATATTTTTTCTGCTTGCTTTGATACAGGTTTCGTTTATAATGTCAGCCCTTATATGGAGTATCATCCTGGTGGAGAAGATGAACTAATGAGAGCAGCAGGATCAGATGGTACTGAACTTTTTGATCAGGTAAGGTGTGCTGAAAGTAACCAAAGTATTCCAGTGGAAGAGTACTCTTAGATTTATCAGTGTGACATCTGTAGAAAGAAAGAAAATAGTTGCATAAAATCCAGATGTATTGGCTTGAATTTTGAAGTGTGGGAAGATGCTCACAAGTAGCAGCTGTTCATTTAATTTGCCCTTTGAGTTGTTAAAATTTTGGAGATATTTCAAATCTGCGTCTAGGGGTCTTAAGTGTTTGTTGCCTCCTTTGTTGGTAAGTGTTTATTCAGTCTTGATTAGTTTTGATAATGATTGGCTTATGGGAGGTAGTGACAATTGGAAGAAGGAACATTGGGATTTGCTGCTAACTTGCTGAATCACTTTAAACAAGTAACTTGGCTTCTTTTCTCTTAGTCCTTTGTCACCTAGGAATTGCTGTATATTCAGCCTACTGCTCTATAGTACATTTGCATGTCATGTAGAAAGTTAGCTGAGGATGATTAATGAATAGAAACTTATTTTTCCTAGCATGATGGCAGAGATTCTGAATAGGTTATCTCAAAAGATATTTAAATTAGTCACTTTTCCCCTTATATTTACTAAAAACTAGCATTAGCTCTTAAACTATTTAAAAGTTATACAGAATGTTGATTACTATCAGTTTGCTGAACTGTTATTCTGAGACAATAGTCTTTAGAAAGATGGAAATTTGCCTGTCTCATATATGCTCTATTTTATATTTTAATGATGATTAACCATGTTGTAATGTTGGATTTTTATCATGCAAGATAAGATGAATCAGGTTGGGTTGTATTATAGCTGTTTTTTTGATAAAATATTAATTTAATTTCTGTTCTTCCTATTTTCTCGTCCATTTTAGGATTTGGTTTTTGACCATGTTGCCAGAAATAGAATTTGTTTTATATAGTTGACCTTTGAACAATACAGGGATTAGGGGTGCCAACACCCTCACTCTCCCACGCAGTAGAAAATTCATGTATAAGTTTTGACTTCCCAAAAACTTAACTACTAACAGCCTACTGTTGACCAGAAGCTCTACTTATAACATAAATGGTCAATTAACATATATATGTGTTTTATGTGCATTATATACTATATTCTTACAATAAAGTGAGCTAGAGAAAAGAAAATGCTATTAAGAAAATCATAAGAGAAAATACATTTACTATTCTTTAAGTGGAAGTGGATCATCATAAAGGTCTTCATCCTCATCTTCATCTTGAGTAGGCTGAGGAGGAGGAGGAGAAATAGGGAGGGTTGGTCTTTCTGTCGAAGTGTCAAAGGTAGAAGAAAACCCATATATAGATGGACTCGGTTGCAGTTCAAACCTGTGTTGTTCAAGGGCCCATTGTGTTTGAGAGCACTTAGGTGCATTTGCTTAAATGGCAGGATCTCATTTGCTGTTAACGTTCTTCCTGGGTTGGAGAAGAGTCATGTTTACGCATTGGTCGTAACAGCATTCTCTTTGGAAGGTTTTTATTGCTGTTTTAAAGCAAGTTCCCATTGTCATTTGGTATTTGCTTTCTGTCTGTCTGCCTGCCTGCTGTCTATCTGTGTATCTATGAGACAGAGTCTCACTCTGTCCCCCAGGCTGGAGTGCAGTGGCATGATCTCGGATCACTGCAACCTGCGCCTCCCAGGTTCAAGCAGTTCTCCTGTCTCAGCCTCCCGAGTAGCTGAGATTACAGGAGTGTGCCACCACGCCTGACTAATTTTTGTTTTTTTAGTAGAGATGGGGTTTCACCATGTTGACCAGGCTGGTCTTGAACTCTTGGCCTCAAGTACTCTGCCTGCCTCAGCTGCCCAAAGTGCTGGGATTATAGGTGTGAGCCACCATGCCTGGCCTGGTTTTTGTTATCTAGCAATGCAAGCCAAATAGAAAGGTTTAGGAACATTTACCTAAAAACTTATCTGCTATACTTTTCCCTTGAATCTGCCTTGTAACCTCCTAATGTTGAATGTACTGTGCCACAAGAAGAATTTCCAATAAAGTCTAGTGTTATTTCTGTTCCTGAGTGTTATGAGGTTATGTAGACCTTATTTAAGGAAAGCTTGTTTTGGAGAATTCACAGGAAGTACTATATTGTTAAGTTTTCTAGTATTTAAAACAATATTTACTAGATTGCTAGATTCAAAACAATTAGATTGCATTCTTCTTGGCTTTGATAAGACCAGTGATGTTTAATTATTTATGACTTGCTCACCACAGAAGTAAACTAGCAATTGTAGTGACACTTGCATTTTTCAATATGAGAATTTACTTGTGTCAGTATTTTAGCTGCACAAATAGTAAGTAATTTCCTTATTGTCCTATTTCTGTTTTTATCCCACTGCTGACCTCTTATCTTGCATTTCCAAATACCTGATAGGCAATTTGATGCCCTGTACTTCAACTCCTTATGCCCTCAAGTAATATCAAGTCATTTTCTTTCTTCTTTTTCCTTCTGTTTCCTGTTTCTTGTAATAGGGACTTGAAGCCCCTGAGAAATCTTTTTCATCTCTCCTTGTGCCCCAGTATCCGATCACTGGCCAAATCCTATGATCTGTCTTTAAACATTACACCTTTTTCTCCCTTCCCACTGCCTTAGTTCACCCTCTGTAGCCATATTATTTTAATACTGTGTTGATATCTTTACCTTCAGTACCAATTTAGGTAACATGACAGTTTAGATTAGATTTCTTAAAGACAATTGTCTTAGCACCTTGCTCTGCAACTGTCAGTGGCTCACCACTGACAGGGAAGTAAATTTACACTCGTTAGCCTGGCATTTGAGGTCCTAAAAGAATATATCAGGGTAAATATTCCCAACATGCATCTTGTTTTGCACCCTTCCCTACCTCTGATAATCTATCATTCTATTCTCTACGTCAATGACATCAAATTTTGTAGCTCCTCTGAGAACATGCAGTATTTGTCTTTCTGTGTCTGTGTATTTCACTTAATGTAATGATCTCCAGTTCCTTTCATGTTTCTGCTAGTGACATAATTTCACTATTTTTTATGGCCAAATAGTATTCCATTGTATGCATATAGTATAACATATTTTCTTTATTTATACATTCCTTGTTTGTGGACACTTAGGTGGATTCCATATCTTTGCTATTGTGAATGGTGCTGCAATAAATATGCAAATGCAAGTATCTCTGATGTAATAATTTATTTTACTTTGATAGATACCCAGTAGTGGGATTGCTGGATTACATGGTAGTTCTATTAATATTTTAGTTTTTTGAGGAATCTCCATGCTGTTTTCCATAATGGTTGTACTAATTTACATTCCCAACAAGAGTATGTGAGTTCCCTTTTCTTTACATCCTTAGCAGCATCTATTATTTCTTGTGTGTTTTCTTTTGTTTTTTTAGTAATAGCCATTCTAACTGGGATAGGATGATATCTAATTATGGTTTTGATTTGCACATCCCTGATAATCAGTGATATTGAGCATTTTTTCATATACTTATCAGCTACTTGTCATCTTTTGAGAATTGTCTATTCGTGTTCTTGGCCCACTTTTTAATGTGATTAGTTTTTTATTTATTTATTTATTTATTATTATACTTTAAGTTCTAGGGTACATGTGCATAATGTGCAGGTTTGTTACATATGTATACTTGTGCCATGTTGGTGTGCTGCACCCATCAACTCGTCATTTACATCAGGCGTAGCTCCCAGTGCAATCCCTCCTCCCTTCCCCCTCCCCGTGATAGGCCCCAGTGTGTGATGTTCCCCTTCCCGAGTCCAAGTGATCTCATTGTTCAGTTCCCACCTATGAGTGAGAACATGCGGTGTTTGGTTTTCTGTTCTTGCGATAGTTTGCTGAGAATGATGGTTTCCACCTGCATCCATGTCCCTACAAAGGACACAAACTCATCCTTTTTTATGGCTGCATAGTATTCCATGTTGTATATATGCCACATTTTCTTAATCCAGTCTGTCACTGATGGACATTTGGGTTGATTCCAAGTCTTTGCTATCGTGAATAATGCCGCAGCAAACATACGTGTGCATGTGTCTTTATAGCAGCATGATTTATAATCCTTTGGGTATATACCCAGTAATGGGATGGCTGGGTTATATGGTACTTCTAGTTCTAGATCCTTGAGGAATCGACACACTGTTTTCCATAATGGTTGAACTAGTTTACAATCCCACCAACAGTGTAAAAGTGTTCCTATTTCTCCACATCCTCTCCAGCACCTGTTGTTTCCTGACTTTTTAATGATCGCCATTCTAACTGGTGTGAGATGGTATCTCATTGTGGTTTTGATTTGCATTTCTCTGATGGCCAGTGATGACGAGCATTTTTTCATGTGTCTGTTGGCTGTATGAATGTCCTCTTTTGAGAACTGTCTGTTCGTATCCTTTGCCCACTTTTTGATGGGGTTGTTTGTTTTTTTCTTGTAAATTTGTTTGAGTTCTTTGTAGGTTCTGGATATTAGCCCTTTGTCAGATGAGTAGATTGCAAAAATTTTCTCCCATTCTGTAGGTTGCCTGTTCACTCTGATGGTAGTTTCTTTTGCTGTGCAGAAGCTCTTTAGTTTAATTAGATCCCATTTGTCAATTTTGGCTTTTGTTGCCGTTGCTTTTGGTGTTTCAGACATGAAGTCCTTGCCCATGCCTATGTCCTGAATGGTATTACCTAGGTTTTCTTCTAGGGTTTTTATGGTATTAGGTCTAACATTTAAGTCTCTAATCCATCTTCAATTAATTTTCGTATAAGGAGTAAGGAAAGGATCCAGTTTCAGCTTTCTACTTATGGCTAGCCAATTATCCCAGCACTATTTATTAAATAGGGAATCCTTTCCACATTTCTTGTTTTTCTCAGGTTTATCAAAGATCAGATGGCTGTAGATGTGTGGTATTATTTCTGAGGACTCTGTTCTGTTCCATTGGTCTATATCTCTGTTTTGGTACCAGTACCATGCTGTTTTGGTTACTGTAGCCTTGTACTATAGTTTGAAGTCAGGTAGTGTGATGCCTCCAGCTTTGTTCTTTTGACTTAGGATTGTCTTGGAGATGCGGGGTCTTTCTTGGTTCCATATGAACTTTAAAGCAGTTTTTTCCAATTCTGTGAAGAAAGTCATTGGTAGCTTGATGGGGATGGCATTGAATCTATAAATTACCTTGGGCAATATGGCCATTTTCACGATATTGATTCTTCCTATCCATGAGCATGGTATGTTCTTCCATTTGTTTGTGTCCTCTTTGATTTCACTGAGCAGTGGTTTGTAGTTCTCCTTGAAGAGGTCCTTTACATCCCTTGGAAGTTGGATTCCTAGGTATTTTATTCTCTTTGAAGCAATTGTGAATGGAAGTTCATTCCTGATTTGGCTCTCTGTTTGTCTGTTAACTGGTGTATAAGAATGCTTGTGATTTTTGCACATTAATTTTGTATCCTGAGACTTTGCTGAAGTTGCTTATCAGCTTAAGGAGATTTTGGGCTGAGACAATGGGGTTTTCTAAATATACAATCATGTCATCTGCAAACAGGGACAATTTGACTTCTTCTTTTCCTAACTGAATACCCTTGATTTCTTTCTCTTGCCTGATTGCCCTAGCCAGAACTTCCAACACTGTGTTGAATAGGAGTGGTGAGAGAGGGCATCCCTGTCTTGTGCCAGTTTTCAAAGGGAATTTTTCCAGTTTTTGCCCATTCAGTATGATATTGGCTGTGGGTTTGTCATAAATAGCTCTTATGATTTTGAGATACGTTCCATCAACACCGAATTTATTGAGAGTTTTTAGCATGAAGGGCTGTTGAATTTTGTCAAAGGCCTTTTCTGCATCTATTGAGATAATCATGTGGTTTTTGTCTTTGGTTCTGTTTATATGCTGGATTACGTTTATTGATTTGCGTATGTTGAACCAGCCTTGCATCCCAGGGATGAAGCCCACTTGATCATGGTGGATAAGCTTTTTGATGTGCTGCTGGATCCGGTTTGCCAGTATTTTATTGAGGATTTTTGCATCGATGTTCATCAGGGATATTGGTCTAAAATTCTCTTTTTTTGTTGTGTCTCTGCGAGGGTTTGGTATCAGGATGATGTTAGCTTCATAAAATGAGTTAGGGAGGATTCCCTCTTTTTCTATTGATTGGAATAGTTTCAGAAGGAATGGTACCAGCTCCTCCTTGTACCTCTGGTAGAATTGAGCTGTGAATCCATCTGGTCCTGGACTTTTTTTGGTCGGTAGGCTATTAATTATTGCCTCATTTTCAGAGCCTGCTATTGGTCTATTCAGGGATTCAACTTCTTACTGGTTTAGTCTTGGGAGAGTGTAAGTGTCCAGGAAATTATCCATTTCTTCTAGATTTTCTAGTTTATTTGCGTAGAGGTGTTTATAGTATTCTCTGATGGTAGTTTGTATTTCTGTGG